>NW_015113064.1:826117-850711 GCF_001443285.1 Poecilia latipinna | reverse complement strand
ACACTCACTCATGCTACTCAGAGAACCGGGGTTACGAAAGTAACCTAAAGTTTCCGTTCCATCTTTTTCAGATTTCTTTGCGACAGATATCCTAATAAAATCTCACCTCGAGACGCCTTCACATATTTGACACTTAAAATGTCTAAATCCCCAGATCAACATGTAACATTGTGTATTATTGTCTACTACTATGTAAGCATTTAGCTCTCTGAACCATATCTTAATTTAGAACGTCTTTCGTGGTACTTTTTAAAAGAAAAAAATATACAAGTATCTGTCTCTTCATGTGTTATATGTTTCTATTTGCACTATTAAGATAAAAAAAATGCAAGCCCTAATTGTCCCTGTAATAAATGTGTTATATCAAGTATAAACGTGTTTGTGATGCTATTTTTAAAGACAAAGACACAAAAGAGGAGAGGAGTCAAAAAGTTTTCCATTTTAAAGGTAAAGAGGCTTTACTCAGTAGCATTCACTCTGTGTGGATGTGGGCATATCTGATACATCTAAGTTCACACTTGATACACAAACTGTTTGCAAGCTGCAGTACTTTCCACACAGAGCAATTTGTCTGAAAACTCTGTGTGATAACACATAATCTTGGCACCAAGCCTCTTAGAAACAGATATATTTTTTAATCTGTATATTTTTACAGCTCTCTTGTTTTTATCATCAGCGTACAGCATCCTGCTGATTTGTTACACAGAGATAAAGTCAGATTTATTTGACTAAACTGGCTGGAAAAAGCAACAAGCAGCAGCTGTCTCTTTAAGAGAGAAATCATTTAGAGTGAGAAGTACAGATCCATATAGCTGAGATAAATCTGCATGGAGCAACTTAATAGCCACCAGCTGTGGGTTTATGTCACCCTTTTGATTCTCATCAGTTAAAATATTGTCATTGAGAAAATGAAGATGGCGCTTAAAGAAGCTTGAAAAGTCTCAAATGAGAGTCCCGTCCCCCCTTGAAGGCCGTTTTCGGACAGTTTTCCTGGTCGCTGCTTCACATTACTGTTTTAAAGGAAGGATGAAGAGATTTGTTCACTGATGTCAGGACTTGGAGAGAACGAAGTTTGGCTCGGAGACCGCAGCGCCAAGGAGGAGCTCAAAAAAGTTGATTTTACATAATACTCCTCCTTCAATGCATAGGTAGAATTCATTAAAAAACTGTTTTGCTAAATTATCTATGAGGCCCACAACAACCGACTGCTCTGCCATGTCTCCTATAAGTTCAAAGAGCTGAACTACAACTGTGGTCAAAGGAAACTCTTGCACAACAGTCCTGCTGTTGACAAAAGATAAGTTCTGGGTACTGAAAGCTGTGCTGACTGAGTGGGACTGTGTGCAGGATTTTACAGGCGTAATGTGAGTAAAAACGTGATTCTTTTCATCAAACCATAAATTTAAGTTAAACGTAACAGTAAAAACTGCAGAACCATGTCACATTATTTATAAGTGAACATGAGCGAATTCAGGCTGCAGCAACTGAAGAGTCACATTGTGTCCGAAAGACGGGTAAGCAGAGATCATTTTATAAATATTTATCTCAATTTATAGTTAATGTTTAACATATTATATAAGAGATTATTATGAGCTTTGGGTGAGATTAAAAATACAGTAAAAAAATACAACTTTTGATTCAATAATTTCATTAAGTTAATGTAAAATCTGTGCTATTTAAACTGTCCTCTGGTTTAAAGTCCTAGGCCAATATTAAAATGTAACTGAAGTTGAAAGTTGCAGATCTTGTGATCTTCTAAAGAAATTATTTTTGTATCTGAAGTGTCTTTGTTGTTCAGATCAAGTGTCT
This sequence comes from Poecilia latipinna, assembly GCF_001443285.1. Taxonomy (NCBI): domain Eukaryota; kingdom Metazoa; phylum Chordata; class Actinopteri; order Cyprinodontiformes; family Poeciliidae; genus Poecilia; species Poecilia latipinna. Next base: position 848,902 of record NW_015113064.1, on the reverse strand, counting down.
CAAATTTTAGAAGCCAACAGACAACATTTAATGTTCAGTGTAAAGAAAGAAACTAAGGCTAGAGATTATTTCAAAGTTAAAGTTTGGTTTTGCATCTATTACGTTTCTCCAGTCTCTTAATTTCCCCCAGTTAATATGTGAAGAAAGACAATTTGATTACAGTTTTCATCTCTTTTGAGCAATTGGACTACAAAAGAATTGACTGAATGATTCTTAGAATTTGTTTAAACATTACATCTGCATTAATTTATGTTGCTGTAGATCACAACTATGTCCGGCTCACCCAGTCCTCTGACCACCCATGTGCTGAACACAGCACTGGGGGTCCCAGGATCAAACATGACCATCAGACTTTACCAACAAGACCGTTCAGCCAATGTCTGGCATCTGCTAACCGCTGGGTAATACCATTCATACAGATCTACTAGGAGTCATATCCATTCACACATCTAAAGGCTTATTGTTCCTCAACAGGACAACTAACAGTGATGGGCGATGTCCAGGACTGATCACACAGCAGCAGTTTGTGCCTGCTGTCTACAAGTTGCACTTCGAGACCGGTCAGTACTGGGCCAGTCTGGGACAGAACTCCTTTTATCCCTATGTGGAGGTGAGAAAATGCCAGTTCAATCACCACTCCTAGGAACACGTGAACATTTGTAACCTCACTGACAGAGCCGTACGTAAGTGGCTTATCTCTGCTTTTTCCACCCAGATTGTTTTCACTATAACTGATCCAGACCAGACGTATCATGTGCCGCTGCTTGTGAGTCGTTTCTCCTTCAGCACATATAGGGGGAGCTAGAGAGCATCTGTCGTTAACCTCTTCCATCAACTTATCGCTATCTGACTGAAAAAAAAGCACTGGCAACTCCACTAATGACGCTCTTGGCAGCACTAATGGCGAAAGATGTATTTGTTTATTTTCCTTGAAGAAATTAGCACTACAACATTAAAATAAATGGTTATATGTACTACCACAAAACTATGCTGTAGTCTTACTGGTGCAAACAGTATGAGTTCTGTTAATGTTAAACTTTGGCATTTATTCTACTGTTTTTATAATTAGCTTGCAATAAAGTGATTATTAAAAGTGTTAATTAATCACAATGAATAATGTCACATTATATAAATTATGCCCAATGTATATAATTATCCGTATAAATTATGCAGAATTTATACAATGTAACATATAGTAACATGTTTACTTTAATAGATTTCTTCACAATGAAAATGCCTTGTTGTCATTTTTTCTTTAGTGTTGTGCATTTAAAAAAATAAAACAAACGTTGTTTTTCTTTCAGCATTTAAAGTCACACTGCAAGCATTGTATTTTTGTCATTAACCCTTTTAATTTTCTGCAAATAAATTCTTGTAAAAATAGTATTTTTTTATTTGGATCTGGACCGTTATCAATTATAGTTATACAGAATAAAACAACTCCTTTTTTCATATTTGATATTAATTCAGAAGTTAACACACAATAAAAAAGATACGTTTTTTTAAATCACTTTCTAAAATTAAATGAAATCAAACTTCTCGTTTTAGGTCAGTCAGAATTACCAAAATTATTTCTATTTGCTAAATGCCACAATAATGAAGTAAATAATATTAATTGATTAAACACACACACACAACACCCAAATACATGATATCTGAACAAGACAGGATCAGTCATCACCTGGAAACTCATATTCCTCCATGTAAAGTCTCATTTATTTATGAAAGATTTAGCTAAGGTGAGTTTCAAATAGAAAACTCGGTTCAGCAGCTTCATTGATCCCCCATCTGTGTTCCATTACTTTCGCCTGAGGGCATGATCTGTGTGATCTGCTCTCGACTATCCGGGGCTGTGCTAAGGTAGGGCCTTGTCTCTGATTCGAGAGAAGTGTGCATTTCGGGCACAATATCTTATCTTGTTTTATATCTGAAGGAAAACGTTACCGTGAATAACAATGGCAGACGAAGAATTAGAGGCGATAAGGCGGCAGAGGATGGCGGAACTGCAGGCGAAGCAAGGGGTAAGGACTGAACAGGAGCTGGAAACGTGTTGGAGGCCGCCTTATAAGGAGATGCTGGATTCAGTCAGTTTACTGCTAACAATGTGGCTATCCTAAACACTGAAAACCATCTGATTACAGGGTAGTTTTCCCAAGTACCAGATTACGCGAAGAAATTAAGCGAAATCCGAGCAAAGTGTAAAACTTTCCTCCCGTGGTCGGGTTAATCAGATGCATAGCAACATGTCAGTGTTAGCTTTGTGTTGTGTCAGCGCACACCCCCTGAAATCTGAAACTCTGCTAAAACTGGTCGACTTGTAAAAATAGTGTTTTTGTCGTTTAATAATACAACCGTTAAGTGTTGGATTAAAGTTGGTAAAGTATTTTGATATTCATTATTCAATTGCAAGCTCTTAATAAATGTCTAAATTTACAAGCCAGACTTTTTTTTGTGTGTAATCAATTAACAAAATATATATAGAATATTATGTTTGTTTTTCCTGTTTGGTTAGCTATTCAGTTGGAAATCATTACTTAATCAGGATAAAATTGACCAAATTTAACTTTGATACATACGTCAAATAAGGCAACTGATCAGTTATTTTTATAAATGTAAACACTTAGTGGATTTTAGGAAAATTTGGCAACAGTAAAACTCACTTGAAAAGTACAGACGCAGACATTAGTTTCTACATCTAAAACTCGAGTTTTGTTTAATTTATTTGTTATATGTAAAATTAATAATTACTTCAAACATGTTGTATGTTGTTAGAAATTTGAGCTCTTTGCAGTACATAATTCCCTTCTGAAGTGGTATTTTATTAGCTGAACGTTACTTATTGCGCAAAAATTACTGTTTTTTGTGGACTGAGCTAGCGCTGTATCAAATAGCATAGGTCAATTACCCAAAAATGTATTTAAGCCTTAACTGCATGGCAATGTCTATGTGATAATGTTTTATTTAAATGTATATATAAAAAAAAACCTACAGTAGTTTCACAGAGTTGTTTTTACATATCAAATAAATGTTTATCAAATTAAGTTGCAACTAGTTATGTATCTCTTTGAAGGAAACAAGAAATAAGTACATGTAATTGGTGCATCTATATTAACACAATACAGTTCAAAGCTAAACCTCATCTATTTAGAGAAGCCTTTGAATAATAATATCTATAACATTGAATAATGATGCATATTTGATAATGATTAATTTTGATTATTTGACTAAATGCCATCATTGTTCAAATGTACTGTACAAACAAACTTTGATCTGACAATAAAATGTATCTGAGGGTCATTGACGTGTGGGTTGCAGGATGATTTATTATCTTATTTTCACAAATTTATTCCAACCAAGAGCAGAAATCCTAAAGTAATGCATTTAAGAAGAACTGCAAACATCTAGGCAGTGTTCTGTAATTTTAGTGCAGATTTAATAGAGTAAAGCTGTGCTGTCTGTTTTCAGGATGCTTCAAATAATCAGCAAGGTGAAGAAGCTAAACAAAGGTAAGGTTCCTGGGATATTTAAAATCATGAAGCTGAAGTGATGAAGTATTTTTTCATTTAGTTGTACTCATCCTTCCTCTCATACAAGACAGTTGTTGGAGCAGTTCAGTACACACTAGGCACTCAAGTGATGTTGGATATGTCTCAAATTAATAGTGATAACACACCATTTTATACCATCATTATAATTTGTCCCTTAAAATTTGAACAATCCGGTTAGTTTACTGAACCATTTTTCCTCTTGCTGATGATTAAACAAAACAACTTCCAATAACATGAGTGTTATTTATTGCACTTCAGAATCACCAAGGTGACAGGCATAAGCTAATCATTGTTTATAATAACCTTATTGTACTTTGATTATGCACGGTGCAGATCTTTGCTGTGTTATTTGTCAACCATCAGCTTAAACATCAGGTTTCTTGATTATATATAAATCCTGTAAATATTCAGCCATGAATGTAATATTTGTTGTTGCAGCTGTGTGTCTGTGCAGGTGTTCTAGTGTATTTTTGCTTAAAATGATTTTCTTTTTTTAACTGAGTTCAGCTGAACCAATGTGGAAATGTAATTTTTGTTTATTCACAGAGAAACTGAAATGAGGAACTCGATATTGGCTCAAGTCCTGGATCAGTCTGCTCGAGCAAGATGTAAAGGCGCACTCAAATTTCGATTTTACTAAATTGCATATTTTGCATACCATTACACACATTTTTATTATTATTATTGTTTTTCCCAGTAAGCAATCTTGCATTGGTGAAGCCGGAGAAGGCAAATGCGGTTGAGAACTATCTGATTCAGATGGCTCGATTTGGAAAGCTAGGAGGAAAGGTAAGACAAAAAAAAATGCTTTTTGTCATGGCCATGGCAGAGTAACGAGCAAACTTCTCTCTTTTCAGATTTCTGAGTCCGGCTTAATAGAGATCCTAGAAAAAGTCAGTCAGCAAACGGAGAAAAAGACCACAGTTACAGTAAGTTCCCCTGAAATGTCTTAAAACCATCAATTCAGTTTCTGTCCTTCTCACCTCGCCCTGCGCTTTGTGCCTGACTTGCAGTTCAACAGACGGAGGGTGATGGACTCAGACGACGAGGACGATTACTGAGTTCAGACAGAAGCGTTGGAATGAGGCAAAAAAAAATTCCAGGAGGTGAAATGCATTGCTGGGATTCCGCAAGGATCTCTGACTCGTGTGTTCTCATCAAATTCCTGGGATGCCACACTACCTTCTGTGTCCTTGGAATGGAGACAACAAAACAGAAGAACAAGGATGTTAGGTTAATATTCTCCTGTGCGGAAGGGGATTTAAAGGAAGCACACAGTGTTCACAGAGGTTTTTGCAGGCTTGTACAACTTGTGTTGTACCCATGATAGCCATGATAGCACTGTCTGACTCCTCTTCTCAACAGTTCTGTAGTTTTTATTTCCCTCCTTATGGTTAAACTCTGTTTTGCAAACATAGGATACAAGACATTTATTTTATCTGAACTGTTCTGCAATCAATCTTTTTTCTTTATTATTCATAGCCAACATCCTGCTAGGTTTGAACATTTCTCTTACATTGTTTTCTTGTTGCTGACTTGTACTTCTAAAGTTTTCATTAAAAATAATAATTACAAAAGCCTTATACATTAAAACTTTTTTTTTCATCTTCAAGTATAACCATGATTCATTTAAGAATTTATGCAAATGAATCTGTTTCATTTAATTATACAGGAAGTTGGACCCATGATATTTCCAAGTTTTGGTTTAATTTCCAGAGCCAGAGTTAACAGATTGCCAATTTGTCCAAAAACTGTTGAAAAAAAAAAAAAAAAAACGTGAACAAATGTCTGTCTTTATCTCATTGTAATTTACTAGATTTAAAAGATTTGTTTTCCTGTATGTTGCAATCGCCTCATCTAGGTTGTGCACACCTCCTTTATTGCAATTGTGTAGGATGATGCCTGGCTTCCTGTCCTTACGGTTGATCAGCATCTTCCAAGCATAGTTGGTTTTGGCATCACAGGTTGCACATGACTTGATCCCATATTTTACTAGCCTTTAATGCAGAAGAGCAGTGTTACATCTTCATGACATTTTGTTTCGTCATCGTATCATATTTGTATGATGCTGGGGGCCATGTTATTTTTATTATTTTTTGACAGAAAAGACTCTCCTTCAGCTTTAGGCATTTCTTCTTGTATGGTTAAATCAGCATCTTCCAATGAGTTTGATTCCTCGCAATCTTTTTTTAATACCTCTTGCGAATCAGTTGTGTTGCTAGTCATTTGGGGGGAAAAAAAAAAAAAAAGTTTCCAGAACTTGTTCAGCAGTGAAATGCGAACTCATGGGTGCAGCAGATAGGATTTGGTGTACTGTAATCTGTATCAACTTTATCCACCTTAGTCCTGGCAGAATGAAACCATTATGGGTCCTACTTCCGGTAGACACCGGAAATAGCAGAAAAGCACTGGCTTTCATTGGACACGTGCTAATTTACGCTTATCGTAGAAGTTACATTTCTATTTTGCGAACTAATATCGTTTAATATTAAACAAAAATAGTCTTTTCTAAATGGTTACCGGATGCTGAATTACAAGGTATCACAGATGCAGTTAATACAAAGTTGACAGATAAATGAAAGATTTGTAATTTATCTAAAAAAAATACATAGCAAAAATATAGAAATAAAGTAGTTTGTATTTAACTAATTTTCTTCAGTAGTTAAAAACCAAAAAAATCTTTTTATTTTGTTTGTTAATTTTGACGATTAGGGCTAACAGCTGCTTATACCCTCAAATTCTGTTTTCAGAAAAGAAAAATAAAGCCAATAAAATACTTTATACCATGGTCTTTTGAATTTCACTTTTGAATTGAATCACTACAATATATGAACTTGTTGGTGATATTTCAGTTTATCAAGCTGCAACATGTATGTTGCTTTTTGAAAACTTATTAGTTTGCTACAATAAAACAGGTCCCTGAGTAGGTGTGTGTCCTTGCTCCACTTCTGCATGACTGTGGTCAGATGGTTGCTCATTGGCCACTTGGACTTTTACGTCAATAAAGGTCCATCTGATTGGTGGAGAGTAAAGCCACATGTTTTTGATCAACCAATCAGAAGAGCTTGCTAGGAAAAGGAGCTACAGTGTGCTTGGATTAGCAATAGAGATCATGCTAAACACACGAAACTCTTCGAACCAAGGAGGTTAAGTTTGCAGGTAGCCCCAAAATCGGCTTACAGACAGAACTATGCCTGAAGACAGCATGGACAAACCGAGTATAGTTACGTGCACCGCTCCTGTGAATATAGCTGTCATTAAATACTGTGAGTATCGCCTGGACTTGTTTGATTTATCCTCAGTTGTTTTGGTTATAGTCGTGAAACAGCTTAAACATCCATAACATTACATTACCTTTATATGGTGGTTTAAAAACTCCATATTTGTGACCATTTGAGTGAAAATCATCCTTTAAAGTCTTTAATGTTGCATTTATGTACTGTGCTTTTATAACTCATCTTCTACTAAATTGACTACCTTATATTGCAGGGGGGAAGAGGGATGAAGATTTAATTTTACCCATCAATTCATCTTTGAGCGTCACTTTGCATCAAGATCAGGTTGGGAAAATTGCTTCTGATTGCAGCTAATGAATAACAAAAGTTAGGCGTTCTTGCTATTTTTAACACTTTATACTTTAGTAAATATTAATAAGCAGCATATAGGCTTGTTAGTTGTTTCTTCATTTGGAGTTTCTTCTTTATAAACCTGGCTGCCTGAAAAACACAGGTGTAAAAATTGTGTGCATTTCTAAAAAAAAAAAAAAAAAAAAAAAAAAAAAACTCAGCAGGATAGTTTTTTTATGTGCTAAGATTTTTGTATATGAAACATATTTACAATGAAAATGTAGCAGCAACATTAGTATTACAGAATGAGCAATATATCTTAAAACAAACAAGAGTAGTAACAACTGATTACAAAAGTATTTGTATCGTTTAATATTCATTTAGTTTCACGTTGCGTGAAAAACAATGGGACCATGCCAGCTTTATTCAAGAAATAATGATGTAAGATTATCTAACCATCCCATTTCCCGTTTGGATGCCTGTAGTTTTTCATGCTTTTGAACTATCCTTCAGTCTTAAAATGTGTGACTGACTTGGTCTACTGCTTTATAGACCTTTCTTTGTACATTTTTGAAGGTCATATCAAACTTAGAGAAAAAAACAACAACTTTGCCTTTCTTTTGGACATTGAGTTGTGTAAATTGGAGTACATGATGATAATTTATGGTATCAGTAATTAAATGCTGCGTGGTATAAACCTGTCTTGCATTATTTCCTTTGCTCAGTTGAAAACGACAACAACCGTTGCAATCAACCGATCCTTTCAGGAGGACAGACTGTGGCTCAATGGCAAAGAGGAGGACATTACCCATCAAAGACTGCAGTCCTGCCTGAGGGAAAGTAAGTCATGTCTGTTTAGGATTTCCTCTTGAAGTCTGCAGAGTACAGAAATGGTATTCTAGTTAAGCAGAGGCTATTATCAATTTTTTTTTCCTTCTATTTAGTCAGACGATTAGCGAGGAAGAGGCGTAGTGATGGAGACGCTCGTTCGGAGGATTCGGTGGGATTGTCTCATAAAGTCCACATTTGCTCTGTTAACAACTTCCCCACTGCTGCTGGACTCGCCTCTTCAGCAGCTGGATTTGCTTGTCTTGGTGAGCTTGTGTATTTTTTAGTTATAATGCTGTTATAATGCTTGAAAAAAGTGACTACTTAATATGCAAATTTAATTGAGTAGATTTTTATTATTTTTTTTTTTTTACCAGTCTTTTTTGTTCTGTGCATTTTGTGTTGCAGTTTATACTCTGGCTCAGGCATTCGGTGTGGAAGGAGAGCTGTCTGGGATTGCTCGTCAGGGCTCAGGCAGTGCCTGCAGAAGCATGTATGGCGGCTTTGTCCAGTGGATCATGGGAAGCAAAGAGGATGGGAATGACAGTGTAGCCCAGCAGGTGGAGCCAGAGAGCCACTGGCCTGAGCTCAGGATTCTTGTTCTAGTGGTAGGTCTGACTGAGAACTAAACTGTCACAACAGGGAATAAAAATGTTATTGTGAATTGTAGTTGCCATTTATATATCTACAAATAAATAGTTATTAGTTTAGTTTTTCACAGTAGCTTAAAAATATTGAAATATTCTGTATAAAAAGATACAGAATCATTTTTTTCTTCTGAATTGGGCTTTACCTTTTTCTGTTCTCAGGTCAGTTATGGAATACCAGAATTAGTTCTGTTTGATAAATGCCATAATAATGGGGATAATGCAATATACATTTTTATAGTTCTGTTTTCTTAAAGGTCTTTTACAAATATACATTTAATATTTTGTAGGATTGTGTTTTATCCTGTCTCCGTTTGATCAACTTCTCACAATATCTAGCTGTACCTCTGTCCCATTCCTCCACTCAGAGCTGGTTTAACTGAGTGAAGTTTGGAAGACCTTCTTGTACCCAAGCCTCAACTTCCTGGCCAATATCTTGAGATGTTGCTTCAGTGCTTGTGTGGTTATTATGGCCAAACACTTTAGTTTCATCAGACCAGAAAACATAAACCCAAAAATCTCACTTTGTCCCTGTGTACATTTGCAAAGTGTAATCTGTTTTTTTGTGCGTTTCTTGTGGAGTAATGGCTTCTTCCTCGCTGAGTAACCTCACACTTTTTTTCTTTCTTTCTTTCTTTTTAGGTTAGTTCTGAACGGAAACCAATAGGGAGCACCTCTGGGATGCAAACCAGTGTACAAACAAGTTTACTGTTACAGGTGCTTTATTTGAGTCCTACACTGTGTTTTTAATCGGAGCGGTTGAAACACTGAACGTGATTTGTGTGTTTGTGCGTAGCACCGAGCAGAGGCTGTCGTCCCACGTCGGATGGTAGATATGATCGAAGCCGTGCGAAGGAAGGATTTTCCTGCATTTGCAGAGCTGACCATGAAGGACAGCAACCAGTTTCATGCCACCTGCCTTGACACGCACCCACCTATCTTCTACCTCAACAGTGTCTCCCAGCAGATCATTCACTTGGTGCATCGGTATAACAAATACTGTGGGGAGACCAGGGTGAGCAACTGGAAAATCTTTTTCCTAAACTACCAATATGACTAGATTATTCAGTTTTAAAAAACTGTCAAAGTTTAAACTTGGCACAATTTTCGTTATCTTTGTCTATTTTTTTTTAAACACAAATTTGCCTAATTTGTTGCAGCTGAACTTGTCAGGTTGTGTAATGAAGATGTGAAACCTGTAGGTTGTTTTTGAAATGAGGAACAGGAAAGATCATCTCTCAAGCTGCTCGTCACACCCTGTCTGCTCTCTCGTAGGTGGCCTACAGTTTTGATGCTGGTCCCAACGCTGTGATCTTCACTCTGCAGCAGTTTGTTCCAGAGTTTGTGCAGCTGGTTCAGCACTTCTTCCCCCCAGACAGAAACGGAGAAGAGTACGTTAACAGACAACACAGATAAATGTAGTTTTTTAAGAGTAATTGTATTCATTTCTCAGTCATTTTAATTGTTTTTTAAATTAGTTTTGAACATTTTCAGAACAATCCCTTTAAGCTTCCCTTTGAAGACATTTTCACATTTGTTTTTGCAGTGGTGCCAAAAAAAGATCTTGCGTTGTTTATGTGAATTTAGCAAATCAGAAGTCAAGCTACAATAAGTCACAATGACCCACATTTGGCAACCATTTTAAATATGTTCTGATGTTGTCCATGTTACCAGCTACCAATTGGAAACAGTTTTTCAATATAGATAATAGTTTAATTTGTAAGATTTCTGCTGGTTCTTTCTTTCAAATTAAAGAACACAAAAATTAAATCTGCCTGATAACTTCTACAGGCAAAAACAATGACAGAATAATAAACTGGTGCCACCTACATCTGACCTATTGAAGCACATGTTTACTCAGTAGGGTGTGTTTGCTTTTAGTTACCTGTATGATGTCACTAAGCGTTTGCTACTTATCTTTAGTTTTATTAAAGGTCTTCCTGTTAAGGGTGCTGCTCTTTCCATGGAGCTGAAGCAGAATATTGGCCTAGAACCCGTTCCAAAGGGAATCAACTACATAATTAGCACAAAGGTTTGAAGAAACATAATTAAAAATATAATTTTCAACAAATATGCACACACAAGATTCGTCTTTTTGTTTTTAATGATGTGTGATATCTTTTAGGCTGGACCAGGCCCTCGTGTTGTTGACGATCCTTCTCAGCACCTCCTCTCAGCAGAAGGTTTACCAAAGAAGACGACGGTCTGAGAAGCCTCTTTCACCAAGAAGCTAATTCTGCTCAGTGGCAATAAATCTTTCTCGGCAGATCTGAAATTTACAAGATGAAGCATTTTATTTTTATTTTTGTATAAAAAAAAAGAATATGTTTTTTGTAAGATTTTTGCCACACAATAAGTCCCTTTAGCTGATAGTCTTTAAAAATGCCTCAGAAATATTTTTTTGAATATGCTGTTGGCTAGAAAGTCACATTGTAAATAAATGTGTACTCTGGTACCAAGTTCATACTTTGGTTTTATTTATGTATGCATCTAGTCAAGGGTTAATTCTTCTGGATCTTTTGAAATTTTATGTATTTTTCATAAATATTTTTATTTTCATTAACTTCAGCAATGTTGATGCAAATAATAACTTGGCAAATAACTTGGCCATGTTCTGTATTTACTCTCCCCCCCCCCCAAAACATAATTTAAATGCCATTTAATCTAAATTGAGCTATCGCTGTACTTTTTAACATTTTTTGTTTCAATTGGATTTTGATACTTTCTGTTTGATTTTCCATTCCCAGGTGTTGAAATACCTTTAAATGTTATGTTTTATTGTCCACATGGTGAAGAGTTGTTCATATTTCATGCAAATATAGCAGTTTGGATTATATTCCTTTTTTTTGCTTTTGAAAGATAAAATTGAATTGATGAAAAGTACATTTAAGGGTTTCAATATTCATTACTAGTTTTGTATAGTGAGAACTGAAGGTAATAATTGCATTAATAAAAAGTATTAATGCATATTACTTTTTTCAATATCAGACATATCTGATTTGTCCCACTAACTACTAATAATCCTCTCTTCCTTCAATAAAGATAATGCAAGTCAGAAAAACACCTTCCTTACTGAAGAGAATACCAATAAAACATTCTACTGGTAAATAAAAGTTACACATTAAAAACTAGTTTTTCCTTGTCCAGCGCTAATTCTTCCCGTCATTTGCCGTTGCCGTCCGGTAAGTTTGAAGCTGTTAACCCCTCCTCTCTGCTGTCGAGGCAACTTTTCGGAAATGACGAGCGAAATAGGGACAGGTTAACGCAAGCCCTGCCTACCAGCCCTTAAATCTGTGTGCTTTTCATCACGTAAATACAGTCTCTTCCTTGTGGAGCTCCGTTCCGTCCCGCAGCTCTTCAGAGACTTTCAGCAGCTGTCCAGGTGGTCGCGATGGGGAAGATAGAGTGGGCGATGTGGGCCAATGAACAGGCTCTAGCTTCGGGGCTCAGTGAGTATGAAGACTTTACGTTAAATAAAATGAGCTCATTTTAAAATTTAGCATGGAAAGAACTAATTGACTTTATAATATATAAGTTGTGATTTTTTTTTCTCTCTCTCAGCGTTTCTGCAAAAATAATTTCCTGCATCATCACGATAAATGATAATAAATTTTAACACAGTCTTGTTTTTTTGGCATGGAGTCACAGAAGGTGCATTGTATTAATCTCACCTTCCTGTTTCCTTCTTTCAGTTCTTCTTACTGGAGGAATAGTAGGTGTGGCTGGCCAGTTCAGAGGCTGGGAGTTTGCTGCTTATTCAGTGTATCCTTTACACCTAAAACTCACTTCAAAAAATTCAGACGATGGGGGGAATATATAGCTTTCTTTTCTCTTTCCTTTCAAGGAGTTTTATGTAGTCCTTGTATGCATGAAATATGCAACTATAATCTATCTATCTATCTATCTATCTATCTATCTATCTATCTATCTATCTATCTATCTATCTATCTATCTATCTATCTATCTATCTATCTATCTATCGATCTTTACAGACAGTACTGTCTGTAAATCTGTGCAAACCACAGTATTTGCAAAATGTTGTGCATTAGATGTGTAGTTAATGTCCTGCCATAAGTATTTTTTTAAATGATTTTGGTTATACTGGCACACTTTGTTTCTCTGGTTGTGAGCAATTAATGAAGTATCAGCCTTGACAGAAAACCAGTGCCGCTGGTGTGTTTGTGTGTCTGCTTGAATATCCAAGAGGCAAGAGGGCCAAAGGAACAAGTGTGGAAAGAACGTAAGCAGTGCTCCAGTTTTCTCTCTATTTTCTTTATCCCATGTTATGTGATGATCATAAAATGATGCTTATTTGTTGTCTGTTAGGGGCCAGTATTGTTTCACAGTGTGCGTAAAAGCCTTCGGACCGCTGACGAGGAACTACTACGTCAGAGCATTTTTACATGCAGCGTGAGTTTATTTGGGTTTTATGCACATTTGGAGTCTACTTGATGAGTTTTTGGGAGACTTTGAATGTGAATTAGTGGGATTGGCCTGCTGAGGTTGCAAAACAGCATTCCTCCTCTTCACTGGATCTTGCTAAATAAAAAGGCTTATCATTCGTTTTCTGTCTTTTGTTTTCCCTCTTCAGGATCTGTGTTCCTGGGGGTTTTATGCTAGCAACTGTCCTTGGATGTGTCTGCCTCGGCATTGCCAGCCTCATCTATCTTGCAGTAAGTTGATGACTTTTTTTTTTTTTTTTTTTAACCAGATTTTGGCTCCACTTGAGCAGATTGATAACTTTGAATTCTAAGAAAGGAAGTACAGAAACAAGGAAATTATAATAAGGAAGAGATTGTTACTCAGTCCTTCCACGGTTGCGACATGACCTCAGAGTTTTGAAACTTGACCGGTCAAGGATGTTGCTGAACTCCTCAATAGCTCAAAGTGGTCAAGCTAAAGATAAGTGTATATAGTTGATGCAGTTTAAAAACGCAGTTTTTATAGCTTTACAAACAAGAATGTTTAGAAAGCAATCAGCTTTTATAGCTTTAACTTTATAGCTTTTAAAATGTATAAGTTTCGGTGACTAGATAGATGCTCATCAGACTCTAACTGACTCCGTCTTGTTTTCCAGGCAGCTATTCGAGGTGAGCACTGGGAGCCCATTCTTCCACGGAAAGAAGTGCGAAAGCCAGTCGCAGAGAGCATCAAGAATCCTCCTCAGAACCCACCTCCCAGGCCTCCTCCAGAGATGCGCAGGAAACAAGCGAAGGACCTTGAATCAGCTGCCTATGATAACCCCATCTCTGTTACTGCAGATGAGTAACAGGTCCAGAGCTTTGCCCTTTTAATTCACCCTCCTTTGTCAAAAAATGACACAGTCATTGTTTAAGCTCCCTGGATTCAGTGACTGTAGATGAGTTGGCAGAGCCTTCCTTACGTCACGGATTACTGGAACTATAGTTCAGAAAAAAATCAATGAGGAAATGTAGTTGTTTTTTTTATTATTTTTTTTTTTTACTTTTTATAAACAAAAAAATGCTGTAGACAAATTTAATTCTGCAGCTGCTAGACTGCAACCAAGGGCAACTACTGTCACTTTAGAGTACTGTATGTTAGATGTTAGCGCTTACCGGTCCGATGAAGCAAAGGTTACAGCCTAATGCTGCTTTATGTTTGGGTTATTTAAGTTCTTTTTAGCATGCATACGCCTTATGGAAGAGTTGTGCACCTTAACTGTAATTTGTATGTGTTTATGTTTAAAAACCTTGGGTTACAGTTGTTTACAGTTTTATGGTACTATTTATACCTTTAGATAAAATTAGCTGTTTCCAGCTGATATTAGCCTTTTTATTATTTGTTTTTTGTTGTTAGTCATGGTTTTATTGTCTTGTAAATAAATCTTTTGCTTCCTTTGAATCTTTGGTTGCAGACTTCTGTTTTTTCTGTTTCCTTTAAAAATAATTAAAGAAATAGCATTTGCAAGTTCCTCTTTTCGCAACAAATGGATTTCAGTCTTACAGAAATCCCCTTTTCCTTTTGTTCTCCGAAGTATTTTTTTCTTTTTGTCTACAATCATGCTAAATACAATCCATTATTCTTTTCAAGAGGGAAGTAGTGTATTTATAGATTTGCTTGTGAAACAAGTTTTGCATGTTTGAGTCATTTTATTGCGCAGGCAACAAGGTTTTCTTTTTTTTTTTTGTACTTTTTTTCCTGTTACTGGTCACAGTTTATCTTTAATGGGTTGCAGGCTGTTTGGAAACCTGAACCATGAAAAAATGGTTCCTTTTTTCAGAACTAGACTGTCACATTAGATGTAATGTGACACTCTAGTTCACATTACATCTAAAAGCATGTTTGGTTGCCATTTTTTTTCCAATTTAAGAATTTTTAAACATCTAGGTTTGAAATAGCAGTAAGTTGGAGAGTATTTTCCACAGGATTTTAGCTATAGTCAAAGTTTGAACTGATAAATTAAACTCTGCAGTCAAATTTCTGCAGAGTTCTTGAACGTTTTCAGACTGAAACTCTGCTCCACAGTGTTGACTCAAGCTCAAAGAGTCTGGGTACATTATGGGATCCACAAACACAGGTATGGATCCCAGCACAACGTGGAGACAAAATAAACCAATATCTAAAGAAGACTTGATATGTAAGGTGTAGAAAAAACTCAGTAGAAAGCAAGACCTACACATTGGTACTGTATGTATGTGCTGCCTAGAGGTCTCTACAACTGGGCCAAATATCCTCATAATATGGTTGTCCTGATACAAGCTGCAGTTTGAAATAAAATCCTTCACTACTCAACTGAAGTTCTTCCTGCAGTCTTTTTATCCCCTGAAGCATTCTCACACCTGCATGTTGAAGACAGCTACCAATCATACACCGCACTGTTCTTCCTAAATGACAGTAAATATGGAAAAAAAAAGGCACATGGTGTAGTGCTAAATAACGGAAAACCTTTGCTATTTCATGACAACCAGACTCTGACTGCCACAGTTTGCAACAGTTTAGAAACTTAATTTTGCATAATAAAGCCTCCATGTAGTAGGAAAAGTAGCTATGTTTGGCCATTACTATAATACTGGATGGCCAGGAAGGACTGTCCATTCCTTGGTGATGCTAAGAGAAGTGTTGTTTCCACTTATTATTATTATTATTATTATTATTATTATTATTATTATTATTATTATTAAATAAATACATTATTTAATAATAGCAATTTGTCTAACTTGAGCACATTTCAATTGGTTTTATTTGAAAAAGAAGAAAAAAAGTGATGCAATATTCCATCTAACCTCTAGAGGGAGACCTCATCCTAACTGTCCGTAAACACTTAGAAGAAGAAAGAGTCTGAATTTTACCCTCATCTCACTGGTGTGGTATTGACAGCTATGAAAACAACATTTTAACAGTATACAGTTTATATTTAGTCAACCCACATATAGTCTACAATGTCTACACGGGCCTTGAGAAGGCTCAAAGGGAAACAGCGGGGTCAGGAGGCCTTGGACCTCGGGGACCTAAGTTTGGGAGACAGCCCGGAGGAGCAGGCTGAAGCTGAGGTTGGGGAGGAGCAGCTGGACACGGCTAATGCTGCTAATGTTTCTCCTCCTTCCAATAGCAAAAGCAGCAGCCGAAAGACAAAGAAAAATAAGGCTCAGAAAAACTTCAGTAACATTTATGAACTGGTAAGGCGACGATAAAAGTGGAGTGACGTGTTTCTTGTACAGCAACGGCAGTTTTTGTCTCCAGTTGTTTACATCAGCTCCTGGTAGCTTACATAGCTAAAACATGCTAACAGTTACTCTCAGTTAAATATTAACAAGCTAGAGTTTTGTTCGACTAGCCAACTCAGTAGGTACTTCTAAGTTAAACACATTTTAAAGCTTGTCTAAGGAGAAACCAAAATAACAGAGTGGAGGTTAAATTAGTTTCATTCCTACATTATTGACCGGTGTAAAAATTATGTAACTAGGACAAATTTCTGTTTTGTAATGTTGCCTCTTACTCAGAAACATATTATAGAGATTATATAGACATATGCTGACTGTCAGAGTACTGACACTGACCGACTGCTTTATCTTTTAACATTTGTCAATTCAGGATTTGTTGTGTGCTTTTGTACATTTGAAGTTACTGAAATTTTTTTTAGAATCTGGTCAAGACCAGATTTATCATGCAATATGTTGACATTTTATGGTTTACTCCAACCAATACACCTTTTTGACTTTTTTATCAGATAGGTGATGCAGAAAATGAGTCAGATAGAGTTTCACCTGATGAAGATCCAGAGAAAAATAAAGGAAGTGGAACCAGAAAGAATAATAACAAAGATGTTGAGAACCAAGATCAAAAGAATGAGGAAGAGTCCACAAAGGTAAAGTTAATTAACTTAAACGTTTTATCTAAAGATACATTTTTTATGACTCGTGTGTTTTCTTTTTCTTTTACAGTCAGGAGACAGAGCTAAAAAGAAGAAAAAAAAGAAGAAAACCAAAACATCAGAGGATGGACAATTAAATGTATGGGATATATCCGATTCTGACAGGACAATGCCATAATTCAGTCTGAGCCTAATTTACATCTGTAGTATAATTAACAGTTTATAAGGCAGAAAGTTTTACACCAAATTATTCTGTGTTGTAGAGTTTATGCAGTCAATGCCGCCTCGGTTTACAGAATCTTTACTAATCTTGGCAACAACATAACAGTTAATATGACGCCACAACTCATTCACCATGCACTTTTTTGTTACTTTTAGGGAGCTGCAACTGAAAATATTGATTTACTGCTGGAGAACGTGGAGCTGTCCAACGGTGTGAGTCTGCAAAGTGAGGACTGCGGCTGCTCAGTCAGGAGATCTGTGCTTCATGTGGAACACAGGTGTGAACGCCAACCTGTTTGACGCTGAAGATGCATAGAAAACTGACAAAAATCGTGAACACAACTCTGATTTTAATGTGCTCTGTCATGGTAATGCATTGGATATATTAGCAAGATTATATGTTTCAATTGTTACACAACAGGAGATAATTCAGCAAAGTTAGTCTGTCCCAGTATTATATGTAGTGACCAGTAGTCACAGACTTAAAATAAAGGTCATAAGAAAATTAGTGATTCCACTGGTGTAAAATTATCGACGAGGCTGAAACATTTCTTATCATCTGAATATAGGAGAAGCAGAGAAATACAGCTTTATAGATTCAAACCAGAGCATGAAAGCATGAACTTGCTGCCGGATTTGTCGGGTGCTTTTAGATTGCAGCTAAAGAGGATGAAAATCTTGCTTTAATTAATTTATAATGAAAAATAAATAAATTGAGTTTCATGTATTCAGATTTCATGAAGCATAATGTTTTCCTTTTCATTTCATTGATGTTGGTAAAAATTTGGTTGTGATCAATCCTTACATGTCACAACTTTAATTTTTAGGTCATTGTGACCAGGGCTGCACAATACATTGCAAATTTATCATTATCTCAGTATTACTATTTGTAAGAAGATTATCAAAAATAACTGACTGGACTGTCTTAAATGTTGGCCAGTTATTTTAAGTACCATGCATTCTGACTCTCTGTCCCAGTATTATATGTAGTGACCAGTAGTTTCATGCAGCATGAACAGGTTTGGCTGATAAGTGGTACTAAGGTGGACCAGACATTAAGAAGTTTCAGTAAAGGTGTCCCAATGCTGAAAGAGCAGACGGCAACCAGAGCAACTTCTTCCATAAATCACTGTTGAGGTGGACATTTTGAATCTTCTTGATCTGGCATCAATATTTGCTGTTACCAAAAGCAGAAAGACTGTAGCACTTATTCATCAACATTCATTGTTAGAGTCATATTGCTATTGCAACATTTACCAGTATTACTGCAGATCACATGTTTTCCTAATATTGTTGTAGATTGTTAGATCATGATTCATTTTTAGGGAAACGTTAGCTGCCAGAAAGTGGTAGCTGCCGCACAATGTGCTCATCGTTGTCTATGCTATTTTTGTAACATTTTGTTTTAAACTGAAAATTATAAATATAAAAAAAAAAAAAACACATGGAGTGAATCTTCACAGCTCATCAATGTCGTCAAAGTGACTGTTTCTGGTTTGTCATCAGGAATCTCAACTCAGAGACTGAACTGAAGAGATACTTTGGAGCTCGGGCTGTTCTGGGTGATCAAAGGTAAGAGGTTTTAAAAATAAAAAGTGTTGTGTCATTTCGATGTGTAAGATTCATAAAGTTGTTTTTTGGTTGTTTTTTTTTTTTTTTCTAAACAGACCTCGGCAAAGAAACAGGCACTTTCACCGCAGCACTTGGATGACCAGCCCAAAGGAGAGCTGGCCTCGCTTTAGCCGACCCGGTGGGTCTTTAATCCTAAATATTAATAAAATATTTAATTTTTATGTGATAGACCAACACAACCTTCTACATTATTTTAACATTAAACACTCTACTTGGTGTCAGTCTATGACACAACATCCCTGTTAAATATACTAAAGTGTGAGGTTGTAAAGTGTTAGATTTAGAAATATTTTTGCAGAGACACAAGATGATAACGAGCCACATGATTTCAGAGCTCAGTTGTCCTGTATATCTGTTCAACTCTCCTTCATTTAATTATTATTTACGACATCCAGCTGTTGTTCTTTAGGAAACCTGAATAGCAACATTTACGAGACTGTTATAAACGTTGCTATTCAATCTCTTATTACTAGAGCTTGAATAGCAACGTTTACAAGAGCTTGAAAGTACCTTAGCAAAACTTTTCTCAGTTTCCCAGATTTGCAGTCAGGCAACATAAAACTGGCTAAGAGCATTTTTTGGGACCATGACGTCATCACAAAGACTGGCTTATTGTTCACACACTGAAAAACCTTATTGATTCATTTACCTTATCTGTCTGATGGATATTCACGCCATAGCCTGATGGCATTTTCCCCCCACAAATGTCAATTTAGGTTATTATGAAAAGTTCGAAGCCAGGCCTCATCTGCACACAGAGCCTTGTGTTTTAGGTGTTTAGTAACTTGCTCACACAGTTCCTATTCTTGTTTATGCTTAAAACAGGTCATCTGAGCAACTCCTAATAGGTTATTGTGTTATGTCTTGCATGCTACTTTCTGTTTTGCAGTAATTTAGCGGTGATTAAAACCTACAATCACTGGAATAGCCACATTACTTGTCATGTTTAACTGCAGGGTACCACAAATTTGCATTATTATCTTATTAAAGTTGACAGTTTGGCTTATTGTAGATTTTAATTTTTGTATTGAATTGTAGTTTCATAATTTTTTTTTTTTGCTTGTATAAATCTTATTCCTTAGAGTAAAGAGCATTACATAAGAGCTTGCTTTACTAAATAAAGTTTATTTGATAGTTTTCACCTTTTTTATTGTTATAATAATACAAGTTTAACATAAATTAGCTCACATGCTTTGTATTTAAATTCTTTTTAGTTTGTAACCCTAATTTCTGCCTGCTCAGGAATCTCGATGACCTTGCTGGAGTCCAAGAATGGCGTTCATTATTTCACCTTTGAGCACAACCGGGACTACCAACAAATGCAGTTCAAGTTCTTAGATGCTGTTGAGTCCATGGATCCCAACAATATCGTGGTGAGTCGTCCTCTCATGGAGCTTAAATCTGTTTTATCTTTAATCTACAAGGTGAAGCTATGCCAATCCAGTGGAGTTGTTGCTAAATATTTTGTTCCAGCTTAAACTCCTGCAGTTTGTTTTGCCAAGTAACTTTGATGTTAATATTTTACCATTTTGGAACTTTAAATGACATGGCACATTCAAAAACACTGATAAAAATTCATCAGAGATTTTTAAGAAAACATTTGTAAAAGTTACACAAAGATACAAAGAAGTCCTTTAGCTTTTCATTGCTGCTCTGTTTGTGATCATCTCCAGGCAGCAAATATCATCATAAATATCTGTCTTTACTTTGCTGTAAAGAAATCAATGTCTATGTCCCTCCTGTATTTTACCATGACTTATTGTCAGGAAATTAATTTCAAAGTGAACCTATTGAGTCCAACCAAACAAACAGTTATAATAAATAGAGCAAAACATTAAAAGCAAAATAATATTTTTTTTCGAGATATTGGTTTATTTTATGTTTTATATTTTAGTTTTGTCGTTTTAATTTTCTACTTTCTTGTAGTTATTTATTTTTGCTTGTTTCAAATTGTACTGTTTTTATATCTGAAGTTTATATAGTATGTATTTAATTTGGTTATGGCTCTTTAGTAACCATTTATATAGAAAACATTGAGATGTTTTCACCTTTATAAATGGAGGTTATCGGATCCCTAGGTATCCCGTTTTAATGTTTATAAGTTTCCTCCTTCTGATGGCGACTGTTTAACAACGGAGAAGGACTGACTGCAGAAACTCTGTATTTTTAATTTATCTCTATTTACTAAAATCCAGCTGCATATTTCTGTTTTCCACTTTATTTTCTGCAGGCTCTGCTTCAGCTAAATCCGTATCACATTGATTCCCTGCTGCAGCTTTCTGACGTCTGCAGGATACAGGAGGATCAAGAGATGGCCCGCGACCTCATCGGTGAGGAGAAAACTGGAATGCAATAAGTTTTATGAGCTGAAATTTTTAGAGGACCTCTTTGCACCCAATGTCAGTTTCCTTTTAGGAACAAAGGATTTGTGTTTTACATGCACACTGAAAGCCTGATGTGAAGATTTACAGTCATTTACTTTGGTTAGTATCAAGTATTACCCAAGTACGACCCTGTAAAACATTCCTTAGTTGATTTGAACATGGGGGTTTTTCATATTGCATTTCTAACTCATTTGTCGGTTCGTCCATGAAGCCTCGCAGGCTTATCTATTTTAGAAAACAAAGTCGATCTGTTCCAAGTTTGTCCTTTTTATAGACAACTGATTTTGGCACAAAAATGAAACGATGCAGCCTCTCTTGAGAAAATACTCTGCTGTCAATTATAAGTCTGGTTTTCATTATCGTATCCTAAGAGGACAAGCAGAATATTGTGTCCAGATCATTACATTTCACTATTCCTGGTCTTGTGAGGATCCTTAAAGTAAAGGCGAAACTAAATTAAAAAGCTACTTTTTTAAATCCTGCAGAGATCAGTGCACTTTTTGCTTCTCATTTAGAGTTGTGTTTGTCAGCGACTTTGGACAAAAATGATGACAAATAAACTGATGTCTCCTATTTTTGTTTATGAGTTTATCAAATTGAATAATTTCAGAGCTGTGGGCTTTTGCAAAATGTGACTCAACAAACCAGCCTCTGTTAGGCAGTCAGGGTTCAGGCTTCATCTAAAGCACAATGCTATGTTTATTATCACAGTCTCTGTACTTTAACATTTTTTCACTCAATGTGGAAGAGTCACAAAGGACATTTGTCTTCCTCCTTGGATAATTGATTCAGCCCAACTTTACCATAAGACAGAGGTTTTCAGTTTCAATATTTTAGGTTGTAAAGACACGCTGGTAAGATTGTAAATAAGATTATGACTGCCAGAGCATGTTTTGTTTTATTGTTGTTCCCTGCTTTTCTTCATTGGGCAGCAACAGCATATCTTGTTATGAACTCCTTTAGAAAAATGTCTTCTCTTTTTATTCTTTGTGCAGAACGGGCTTTGTACAGCTTCGAGTGCGCTTTTCACCCTTTATTCAGCCTAACATCAGGAACCAGCCAGCTGGATTATTTGCGACCAGAAAACAGGTTGGTTGTGTCCTTTTTTTTAAAATCTCCTACGTTTGGTGTTGGGAAGCGTCAGTTTGACCCCAGATTAACATTTTGAAGGTAAATTATGTTTTATGGCTCAGTAATCTAGTAATTTAATAATCCTTGTTTGCAGAGCATTTTATCTGGCTCTTTATAAGCACAT
The DNA here is from genome assembly GCF_001443285.1 of Poecilia latipinna. Taxonomy (NCBI): domain Eukaryota; kingdom Metazoa; phylum Chordata; class Actinopteri; order Cyprinodontiformes; family Poeciliidae; genus Poecilia; species Poecilia latipinna. The sequence goes on along the minus strand of NW_015113064.1, from coordinate 826,488 downwards.
GATGTTCCTGGAGAAGAGAGGATGCCCACGGACCGCTTTGGAGTACTGCAAACTGATCCTTTGGTAAAAGAAAAAAAATGTGTGATTTCCACAGTCTTTTGAAAGTCAAAGCTAACAGAATTTATCTTTGAATTATTACGGGTTTATTTGAATTCATTTCTGACTAGCATTTTGTTTCTTAAAAAGGAAATTCAAACTGCGACTATTATGATGCATGCAGCATAAGCAAGCCATTAACTTATCTGCTGCACATTGCCTGAAATTTAGATGGACATTTGTAGGCCTGTCGCGTTAAACGATAAATCAATTAATCGCACATTAAATTAAACCTATCGACCTCGTTTTAATTATCGGCTTTATCGTCTCTTCCT
>NW_015113064.1:814284-821944 GCF_001443285.1 Poecilia latipinna | reverse complement strand
AGGTCTTGAAACAATATTATCGTTTATCGCAATAATTTTTTAGACAATTAATCGTCCAGCAAAATTTGATATCGTGACGTTCCTAGACATTTGCACAAATGTTTGTGTATTGTGTGCAATATTGATATTCTGGGTTTTGCTGCACTTCCTGAAAATGTAGTAGTTCTCCTAAAAGTGATTTTCCAAAGTAGATCTACACACTGGATCAAAATTGCTGCAGAATTTCAGTATTTGATGTAACAGTTGCACTGGATGCAATATTTAGAAGAGTACTTTATGTAAAGTCCCATCAGCTGCTGCTCTGCATGCCAACATTACTGTTCTTGCCAACAATGTTCATTCCTCTTAATCTTTTTAATGTTTTTCACAAACTTCAGTGATTTTCTTTTTTCTTTTTTTTTCCGCCTTTTTGGGAATTTCATTGAAAGACCAACACAACATGTTGCATAATTATGAAGCGAAAAGTTAAGGATGTTTTCAACACTTTTTCAAATCTGAAAAGTGAGTCAGACATTTGTATTCAGTTCACCCTGAAAGCAATGAGAAGCCCCTCGATTAGAACACAGAATTAGCCAGACAACATTAGCGAACAAACAGCCTCATGAAAACAAGAAAACACAGCAGACAGATCAGAGATGAACTTGTGTAGAAGTTTAAATCAGGGTAAGGATAGAAAACTGGTTCCAAAGTTGTAAGACTTTGAAGATCACAGTGGATCGCTGCTGTCCGTCTACATTAACAGGCTGGATCAAGGAAGAAGGTGCTTTAGTCAGGTATATTAACAATGTTTGTTATGCTTGATCCAGACCTCTGATTTAAAATTGATGAAAATGTTCCTTAGATAAAATATTTATATAGGTTCTGATGCTTTATTACGCATAAATAAACCATTAAATGAAACATTTTTGACAGCTTTCCGTAAATCGTTATAAAAGGATATTAGACTTCTCATCATATTATGTGAACATGTTTCTAAGTCCTTTAAATGACTGTTTTACTCGTGGTTTTGTGTCTCACAGTTTAGACCCAGACTCCGACCCGCTTTGCATGCTGCTGCTCATCGATTTCCTCATGCTTCGCTCCAGAGAGTACAAGTCTCTCCTTCAGCTGTATCAGGACTGGGAGGTAAAATTGGGGCCTTTGTGTGCAACACTTAACTCCTTAGAAATCTCATACTGATTTAAAAAAAAAAAAAATTATAACTCTTTATTTCTTTCCAGGAGCATAGAAATCTGTCTCAGCTGCCAAACTTTGCATTCTCCTGCGCGCTCTGTCATTTCCACCTGAGTCAGCAAGAAGATGTGGATCCTGAAGAAGGCGACAAACAGAGGCAACAAGCTGACCAGATGCTGCAGAGCGCTCTCATAATGTTTCCTGGAGGTTAGATGAAATCCTTCACACACCCTGTGTTTAGGGGCACAACTTATAGAGAGGTTTTCATCATTTATTTCTGGCTGTAATTATGTTGTTTTGCAGTTTTGATGCCTTTGCTGGATCTATGCACTGTTCAGCCTGACAGCACAGTCTCTTCCCATAGCTTCTTTGGCCCAAAGAGTCAGATAGGGTAGGTCTCCTTTTTCTTCCTAATGTAGCGCATAACCCACAAACGCTATTGCATAAATGCTGCATGCTAAAATTGATCTGTCCACACCGTATAACCAAGAAAAAAAAAAACTTTATGTAACATATGCTGCAGATAAAGATCATTGTTTGAAATCCACCAAACGTCATGTGTCTGCAGGCAGCCACCAGCTTTGGCTGAGCTCACGGCTCTGTATGTGGGGAGAACGTACAGCCTGTGGAAGGAGGCGGCGGTAATGCTCTGGCTGGAGGAGTCCGTGAAGGAGGTGCTGCGCCGGGTCGATGCCAAAGATGCTCTCGTAGAGGACTGCCAGAACAAGTAAGCTGTACACTTCCTGCTTGCTCGCCCTCACTCGTATTTCTGCCGGCTTTGTCATGCGTCAAACGAAGACGAGCCATGTTAAGTAAAAATGCCACCGTATGTTGCTTAAAGAGCTAAGTGGGTACAATGTATTTATTTACTGATGAACTTGGACTCTATATTAATAATTCATTAATTTTGATAAGTGTTGTCATTTCTCGCTCTGTTACAGGAGAAAGCAGAGATACCAGAGTGCACCAAGAAACATCCATCGCCATGTTCTGCTGTCGGAGATTAAAGAAGCCACCTCCACTCTGCCTCTTGTAAGAAGTCACCAGCTGCCTTTCAGAAAATTGAATGATCAGGCTTTATGTGCTGATGTCAATATCAGATTTTCTTTAAATTAGATTAAATTTGATATCAAAGGACACTAAAACATAATATTCTTAAGGATATTTGATAATCGCAGTAGTTTTGATACAACAAATGAAGGAAGGAAATATCCTTCATATTTCCATACATTTAACACTTTTTCTTACTTATTAATATCATAAAAGTTGCATTAAAGCACATAGTGTGAATTGATGCACGAAACTGAAAATGTTAGGAGTTTGTAGTTTTGGTGGGTTTATTAAACAGATAAATCCATATCTGAGCTCATTCATTGGTTCTCTCTGCAGATATCTTGAAAATCTCCTGCACAGATGATTTCAATATGGCAAAACTGGCTCTACTTTTAGCAGGCATGTTGATTGAGGCATGTTAGTCTGATTGTGTCAGAGAAGCTGACCAGGCCTGACTCCTGATTGCTGTTGTCATTTCCACAGCTCTAGCACACAGATTACAAATTTCAACATATCCTCATGCTCTGTGCTTTTTATTTATTTATTTTTTTCCTTCTTCAAACCGACACGCAAAAAAGCCCGGCTCCACTCCACAACAAAGTTTACCAACTCATGATCCAAACCTTGAGAATAGACTCGTGTTTCTTCTATTTAAAGTCCAGACATTTTCTTGGGTGTGATGAACTCTCTGTTCTTTCCAGGCTGTAGATGAGCTTAGCCATCAGCAATGCTGCAGAAAGTTTAAAAAGCCAATTATTTTTTCAAAGGTGATAGTTAAAAAAAAAAAAAAATGTATGGTATATTTCTAACTCCTGTAGGAGGTGACCACTCAGCCTGTGATGGGTTTTGACCCTCTGCCTCCACTGGACTCAGTGATTTCATACACCAGACCAGAAAGGTGATGTGATGCATTCATGTGCATGATCTTCTTCATAGAACAAACATTCTTCTAACTTTAGTTCATTATAAATTTAAAGCATTGTCCCGATTTAGTGTTTTTTTGTGTCTTCACATTCAGGCAGCATGTTGGTGCATCCAATGAGAGCACGCTGTCGCTGTTTTTCCGCTCTTTGCTCCCAAACTTCAACCTTCAGGTGAGTTACACAAGTTCTGCTCCTGGATTCTTGGAAAGATTAAATCGTTTAAATTACGTGACATAAATGGCGGAACAAAATCACAAAGAAGACCCACATGATTACCCTGATGTCGACTGGGTGTCTTTCAGGAGTAGTTTGTGAATGTCTCTCTCTACGCTCTAAAGAGGAAGCTGCTAATACGTCCAAAGACGTTGGCATTGAATATGAGCTGAAAGCACTAATTAAGAACCCATGCTATGCATGTGGAGACGACATGTGATCAGCAGCTGTAAGCCCCACAGACACAAGTTATTTGTCTCTTGACAAATTTTGTTACTCTGTCCAGAGTTTGGTCAGTACAGTCGATATAAACTTGCTTCTTCGACAGGCGGAAAGTAAAGCAGTCTTTAATATTCTTCTTCCTGTAGCCTTAAGGGTTTTTGCAGAACTTCCTGCCACATTTGGAAAGAAGGATGTGCTTAACCTCTGTCCAAATAAGAAGCCAAGCTTCTCTTACAGCAAAAAGAAGAGAAAGTTGACGTAGTGTTTGGGGAAAAAAAGAAATCATAAATCTAAACGCTGCAAAGTTCTGTCCTGGTTTTAGATCTTGGTTTTATGTGATGAAACATAGTGCCTGTAAATGACTGACCTGGACATGTCAGTCATTTACTTTGTTATGGATGCTTGTCTTATTTTATGAGATTTATGCATCGGTAAATAATTCTTAATGCATTCACTATTCTGTAAAGTTTCTCATTCCACATTATTACCAGCGAGTCTTACTTTGCTATTTTTTTTGCAGTGCGCTCTTTAGGTTTCTGGAGATTTTTCAGAGTTTTTCTTTCTTCTGCTTTTTCCGGCATGTTGAGTACTGACCAATTTCAGGGGAACTTTTGAGTTTAAGCTTATTAATTTTGACGTAAAAATCATTCAAGTAGAAAAATTATTGCTCAAGTGACGACCGTGTCTTTAGGCACTTTTACACTCTGAGACATGGAGACAATTTAATCCAGTTTCCTAGATTTCATTATGTTAAATGTGCACTATTTTATTGTTACAACCAACAAAGACATTTCTTTCAAATACTGGCCACCTGCTGCTTACATTTCTTTTAGATGCGTTTGTTCACAACATGCTGTTTTATCCAGGCTTGTACTGCAAACAAGCAAAGAACGAAACAGAATCCAAAGAAAAACTTTCATGCTTTGACAGCCCATGCACCACTAGTGGTAAATCTATCACAGCTTGTCAACAATGGATCTAAAATAAACCCTTTGTTGTTCATTGAATTTACATGAAATAGAAATGTCCTCTCAGAAAATTACAAAGATCCTAGCAATTAAATGAAAATCAATAAATTTACAAACAGTGATTTGAAAAAGCTTTTGCTCCAATGCAGATTTTTTTTAAATGCTCATGAGCGTTTCATCTCATCAAAGCCATTTCATTTACTACATAATAAGTGACACAGTTGGTAGCGCTGATGCTACGTCAGAATCATAAATTGGACCATAAATTTTGCTCCCACCAGAAAATCCCAAAGATTAATTTCCACCAGTCGGTTCATGACTTTGAGACAAAGCCAACTTGGGTTGTTTAGCAGGACTCAGACAGCACATCCGTAAACAAACAAATCTACTAATGGAAAAAATAAAAATAACAAAAAAAATACATCTGTGTGTGCAGCAAAGATAGCAACATTATTTTAATTAAATAAATAAATATAGGATTCCTGTAGCAGTTTTTCTGTGTTGGTTGAGCCCAAACTGCTGATTGAGGTGAATAGGAAGAATCATTATAGATGTAAGCAGCAATGATTCTACTTCTATTAAGGCATATGACCTTATGCATGGATGAATCATAATTTCTTCACAGAGAGCTGATTCGAACCAATGATCTTGTTTATCACCTGATTCAATTTGTTCCAATGTTTAAGGGATTACCATTTAAGTATGATATATGGAGTGATGTTTTTAGGTCAGCATGTGTTTACTGCTGCTGAATCCCATGTAATTTCTATGAAGACAATCATCGTCATGACCTCTTCATCAATTTAATCTGCTTGCATCGAGCTTGAACTTGTCTTTCCACATTAACTCGCAGGTGATTGAAATTAGAAATATGTTCCACTATTTGGTCTTTTATAAATGCTGAATTAAATGCAAACCCCTTGACCGATCTTACTCATGAATCTTACGCCTGAATCCTCCAAGTATTTTCTGAGTCTGATACTTTTTGCTCTTTTTCCTCATAGTTTCACTAATTTTTTATGATGTTGCCAGAGCCCCAAAACCTCAAAAACATTGGTGTGGCGCATCATCTCTAGTTTTCCGGTTAGCGGTTACAAAATCGACATAGATACAGCTGTTAGGCCGCAGCACCCTGCAGGCCTTGTGGAAACATTTGTGCTGCTAACAGCTAGGAGGAAATATTTTAACACATGCCCTTGACTGATGAAACATTTCCTCCCAAAGCTCATGGTTAGCCTAAAGGGACAACGACTATAGAGCGTCTATTAAGGCATATGACCTTTTTGCAGTTAATTTTGTCTTCTATTTGCCAGTGTGTTGGTGAAGAGTTAAACAATGAAAACATTCACAAAGTTGTTTGCTTTTGCAGCATGCTTGCTATTAATGAATTTTATTCATTGGGATGATGAAGGACCACTGTATGGAAATATCAGTTAATTTTCACTTAGTTATTATTCAACCTCTTTTCTTTTTTTAATAATCCTTGATGTATGGAAAATAAATAAGTGACTGCATGTGTCTTCCATTAGTTGAGCATCTTCCAGTTTTATTTTAACCTTTTACTATGCTCTAAGGCTTTTAGACAAGTGCCAGGAAAAATGTTGTGGGATTTTGGTAACGCATACTTGCTTTGTGCTAAATAATTTTTTGATTAAATAAGTCAAACCTTCTTAGACAAGTTGTTTGGTTCATACTTTGAATTGTGTGCGATAATGTTTAATTGCAGTTGTTCATTTCATTGAATTTTGATTTGATTGCCTTTTAACAAAATTTCTGAAAGCTGTTGTGATTGTGGTACAGGACATTCAGAAACTGGTTTTACTGAACCAAAGTTGATCATTTTATTTTGTTCAAAGCTCTTATCTGTTGTGTTTTTTAGTGTTTTAGGCTTTTAGCATCCCGTCTTTGAGAACTGAAAGTCAGTTTGTTTCTTAACAGGAAGAGAACGCTCTTTAGAAAAAAAGAGCAAAAAAAAAAACAAAATACGTACTGTTGGATTTTGTATAAAACTTAATTTAAATGTGAATTTTATTACATCTGCTGAATAGAATTTTTTTTGATTGAATCAGGTTTTCAAAGAAGTGAAAAGTTGTTCTGGGTCAACAGCATTGTATAAACAGCTTGACCTGTTCAAAGTGAGCTTTAGTTTTTGTAGCGTCGACTTTCTGTTGACTTCAGGCAGATCTGAAACATGAAGGTCATGCACCGACCTGCCATCTTTCCGTACATCAACCGCTCTTTGGCTCGCATGAAGTCGGGTCGCAGATGTGACGGGTCCAAAAGGATAATCTGTACATTTCTCTGGCCAACGACTGTCTCCAGCTTATTCCTGGAGGATCCCAAAGTGTTCTCAGGCCAGAAAGGCTCCTGCCATCAGTCATTGACAAAAACACAAAATACTTGGAATCTTGATCTCTAGAGGCAGAAACTGATCTGAACCTGGAAAAAGAACAGGAGGAGCCTTTTTGTTTGCTATGAGGCTGTTCTCCTTTTGTTCTTCTGTCAAAATTAGAACAGGGATGAGGTCATCTCCAAATGAAAAGCCCCTTTCTGATCATGTTGTTCATTGATCTACATGTGTTTATCCATCCTTGGGATCAACTGAAAGGTCCCAGCACGGAAAAAAGGGCCACATTGTGCCTGTGGTCCATCTCACAAACTCATAACCACTGAAGACTGTAAGGGCTAATATAAAATTGTGGAACGAAGTGATTTGATGCAGAGTAAAGTCAGCTGCAGCTGCAGCAGCAGGAGTCCTCAGTGCTGTCAGCCTGCCCCAGCGTGAATGGCTGAATGACTAATGCTACACAAGTACAGGCCATTTAGCATTTACCAGTGAACGGATGGATCCCCTAGACAGTAATGTTCTTATAGTATGTGCCCTGGTTGGAACCTAAAGGCTGCAGAGTGCTGCTACAGGATGCTGCTTGTGATTGGCGAGCAGCAGAACGACCCTAAACGAGGTTAAGCAGAGACGCATGTGTATTCAGGGGTTCATAAGTATCACTCACTTTCCTTATCTCATCAATGTTCTTGTAATCCAATGCCTTTTAGTAACATAAAACAAACAGAAACATTAATACATATAATGCTTTGCAAAAGTGTCCA
>NW_015113064.1:798584-811110 GCF_001443285.1 Poecilia latipinna | reverse complement strand
ACTAAACTTTGACATGTTACAATTACAAAACTCAAAGTATTTTAGTTATACTTGGTTATTTAAACAGCCTTATTTAACAGCTTTGCAGTCTTACTTTTGCCTTTTTGAAGAAAAATATCTTATGCCACTGCATGATGCTGCCACCACCATGTTTTACCACAGGAGCGGTGTATTCAGGTCGAGGAGCAGTGTTCGTGTTCTGCTAAAAATGCTAAAGGTGTATGAATAGTTTTGCTAAACACTGTAGAGATGAGCATCCTGCGAGTCAGCTGAACATGAGTAAACAGACGTGCCCTCTGCCTGTTTCCATCTGCATCCTTCCTGATATTATTATCTACTTAAAGAGAGGAAGAGATATAATATGGATAAAAGTAATAATGTAGAGGGTAATATATATGTAGTCTGGATGTTCTTTACATGTTGTTAGATAGGACACAATTAAGATCTTTTTTGTTACAAAAACCACCAATAGAGAATAATCGAGCTGGTTCCTAGTTAAAATATGAAGATCTTTATTTTTTTCCCCCTCATTTTCAGGGCGGACTGAGACAGGAGGATGACATGGAAGTAGCACGAGCCGGCCAGGAGCTGAACCAGGAGGTGAACCGTCTAATGGTGGCCATGAGGGACATGCTGGCAAACATCCGCTTCCAGGAGCCGCCCAGAGAGGACAACCCCTACAGGGACGAGGACGAATGGGACTGAGAGCAGCGCTCAAACCAGTGTTGGATGCAAAGAGTTGAAATAAAAACAGAGGATATTTTCTTACGGTTATGAGCAAGTTGGACTTGGACATCTTAATTGTGCTTTTTTTTTTTTTTTTATTTGTCCAGAAAGGAAAATTTTAATTTGTTCGAACGAGGGGAACCTGCAACCCCAGAAAACAAACAGGAAGTAAATTATTATGTCTGAGTTTCACTGATCTATTAATGACAACAGGCATCTTTTCTCTTCCTCAGATCATTTTTGTTTGCAGACAAAATGAACTCCTTTTATTATTGTGAGAACAATTATGTTTAACTACGGTTATACATAACAGCTTCAAAATCTAATTTAAAAGCAATTCATTCTTATAGTGGAAAAAATATTATTTGCAAGACATGAAGCAGAGAAAATGTTTATATTGGTTGTGGAACATTAATTAAATATTTAATCTGTTTTCTTTAAATAATCAAGTCCACCTTTCACTCATTACAGTTTTATTTCTCATTAAATACACTAATTAATAAAAAAAACTTAATGAAGAAACATCTATTGAAACGTATGCAGAGAAAATTTATTAAGGAACAGTGCAATAAAAGCTTATGCTGTAAGGGAGAGCTGACACTGCATCTGTATGAGGACATAAATATATCAATAAATTCATTTTTGGTAGCATTGTTTTTGTTTGAATTTACTGAATTTTTTTGTTTTAAACCCGATTTTTAAGTGAATCTCAAGTGATTTCTAAAACTACTGGGCCCAATTCATATCCAAATACAGAATCTATTTTTTTCCACATTCAATTCAAATCAAGACATTAATCCTTCATAATGAGCAAGCATGTGGTGAAAGTGGAAAGGAACTACGACCTTTTATCAGGGAACAGTGGTCTTCCAATCTTTGGCCCTTTGGGGTCCATGTGTTGGCTATTAATAATTTTAGTCAAAGATTTTGTCAAATTATGTTCTTTAAAAATAAATTTGAATAAAACCAGACCTATACCAGTTTTTCTATCTAGTTTGGTTCAAAATCTGCATTAAAACAATAGAATAAAACTAATGGGGAAAAGAAACACGATTGTTTCCGTTCAACCATCATTGCCATCAGGCTGCAAATGGCATTCTTCACTTTCCAAACATGGAATTTTCTATTCAATAAAATGCTCATTTGTTTAATCCAATCAGTCAGTTATGATTAGGATGTTAAGCTAACACAACAAAAACAACATTGTTTCACTTGAGTTTAGGTGAATATGAACACAAATTGATGAATGAAATCAGTTTTATGTAACAAAAGCACTTTATTGACTGCTCAGCGTTTTAACAGCTTTGTGCAGGTTCTTTGGAGAAGTTTAGAAGTTGTAGGAAGTCCTAGTTGCAGTTTGCAGCAAATGTTTGAAAAATAAAAAAAAGGTTTTCTGGTCAGACAAGTACAAACTTGAACTTTCTGGCAAATTGCTATGTGAGGTGGGAAACTCATCCTGAGCACAGCATCTCCACAGTGAAGCATGCAGATGGACAGAGAGACTGAGGGACTTCTAATCCCAGATTAGCTGATTTACAGTCCTTGACTGTTTTACAACATGCAATCCTTCATAGTGAGCAAGCACAATGGGACAAAATGGCTTATTGCATAAAACCTAATAAGATGAATTGAAATTTGTGATGATCATGTGAAAAAAGGAGTGATTGGGAGACACTTAAGCTTCTTGTTTTTTCAAGAGACACAGATCAATACATAAGCTGAGCCAGGAAAACTTTCAGTTGGAGATCATCATGCACCAAAGCGAAAGTTTAAAAAAAAAATAACTTGGAGAAATGTCCGAAAAGAAGAGAAATTCTGCTGAAACCTTCTTGTGGTTGAATTCCTCCCCCCCCCCACTTGTATCTTATTTAAGCTCCTCTTCTGCCTTGAAATCCACCTACAATGCCGCTTTGTCAGAGTAACATTTATATCTAGGTCAATTTACAAGCATTTTATTTTATTTCCCCCCCCCCCCCCGACTTATTCCATCTGCAGTCCATTAGGTTAAACACAAGCCTGTGAAACTGCAGATATTTCTGTATTTGTTAAACTGATTACCAAACTGAATATTTTCCTCTCCTCTCTGCCGAGATGCTCGGTGCTTTCCCATGGAAGGCTTTCTCTGCATGAGAGCAGAACCCTGCTCCTCCCAGCACCACAACAATAAATTATGCTTATTTATCTCTGGTTTTGTTCACTATTTGTTTCAGTCTGGTCAGGCTGTTTATACAGATATTTATCTCTGGAGGAAAATGTTGTCATTTCTGATAGGGAGCAGAGGGTCTAAATATAACTTAATTTGACTGAATCATGACTTTGCCTCATGCTGTGGTGTTCCTGTCAAACCTCCTGCAGAAGAAAATAACCTAGTTCAGAGACGTGTTCACTTCTAGCTCATTAGTTTTGAGCTTTTGTGTTTTTTTCCCTTCTTCTTTTTTTCTCCTACGTTTTGATTAAATACACACTCACGATAATGTTGGGCAGTAAAACGCAGTGACACCATAATTATTGCCTGTCATATTTGCAGTTTCGTTCGTGTGGGCGTGTACACACTTTTTCCTTCTACTAAATTTTCCATTAATATGCGTAAGTAGATCTTTTCTAGGTATGAACTTTCTGGAGAACATTGACAGCTGTCTGCTGGATGACTGTTAAATTGGCAGCATTCCCTTACATTGTATTGGCAATAACATGACTCAGCATTTCTGTATCAGCCCCCTCCCAAAGTGTTTTTTTGCGAAACTGAACTTTGCATTTTTATTATTTGTTATCCCTAATCCACAAAATCCATCAAATATAATTAAATGTTTAGAATTCAGCAGCTTGTATTGTATTAGTGAGAACACCGACGTTTTCTGACTGATTTAATTCAGCACTTTCAAGTGGTTACTTTCACACCGGTGAAAGTATTTTAAATTTCCATCTTATCCGTCTTTTCCTTTGAGTACGTGTGTCACCCACAGGGTCGAGATGCCCTGGGCAGAAAGCCATGTCTCACTTATCAAAATCCTCCAACACTGAAGAGTCTTTAGGCTCCACAGCAAAACACTGCCAATTAAAACATATAAAGCAGGTTCTGTTGGAAATTAGTTGTCACGTTTTATGAAATAAGGATATTGCTTTGAATTCTTATACGTTGTAAAATCTTTTGGAAGGATGATAAAAGCTTTTATCTCTGGTAAACTGCAGCCTTCAGATGCGTTAAAGTCTTCTGTGACGATCTCTTGTTGAGAGTAAAATTCAGAACTACAGCATTTGCTTGGTGTTATTTTTATTTTTTTATTTTTTTATTTTTTTTAAATAAGCTTTCTTGTTAATGTCCTTGTTAAGATATAAATATTTTACATAACACTGAACATCGCTGAATCCAAACTCTGAGACAGGACCACATTTCCAACTGACGTCTGTATGAGAGGAGGAGTTTGGTAAAGTCACTCAGGATTATTTTCAAAATGACTCAAGCAGCTCACTCTCCATCTCGAACAGACGTCTCCAGTTTTCCTTCTGTACTGTGTTGTCCAGAACGGATTGGATGGTTCCAGCAGGTCGGATGCGCAAAGACTAAGAATCATGACGGACAAGAGAAAGGCGTTCGTGGATAATTCGTGGACGTCTGTCCAAGTGGAGCTGTTTCGATGACGGTGGGGAGAATTTGGAAGAGGAGACGGATTTTTCAAATGGACAAACGCGCCGTCTCTCCTTACTTTGCCTTCACAGCTGAGAACTCCCTGGGTCTTACGGTCGTTTGGACAAACTCAGCTTTGTTGGGACCAGCTTCCGAGCGATTTGCGAGTTGCCTGAGGATCACAGGACACATTTGAAGCAGCCGATGCGCAATCATCTTCCCATGGACTGATGAAACTTAGTCTCCCCCCGTCGTTCCAGGTAAGCTGAAGTCCGCCCGTCATCATTACTCAGAATTCCGACATGGATTTCAGCAACAGCTCCCTGCGCTATCTCCACGTGGAGTTCAACCCGCTGAGTGAAATCATGGACGAGAACGAGACGAACTCCACGCTCGGCGAGCGAAGCTTGCCGAGCTGCGTCCAGATCCGCATCCCGCAGGAGCTTTTCCTGGCGCTGGGCATCATCAGCCTGGTGGAGAACATCCTGGTGATCCTGGCGATCATCAGGAACCGCAACCTGCACTCGCCCATGTACTACTTCATCTGCTGCCTGGCCGTGTCCGACATGCTGGTGAGCGTCAGCAACGTGGTGGAGACCATCTTCATGCTCCTGAACGACCACGGCCTCCTGGACGTGCACCCGGGCATGCTGCGCCACCTGGACAACGTCATTGACGTGATGATCTGCAGCTCCGTGGTGTCCTCGCTCTCCTTCCTGTGCACCATCGCCGCGGACCGCTACATCACCATCTTCTACGCGCTGCGCTACCACAGCATCATGACCACGCAGCGCGCCGTCGCCATCATCGCGGTGGTGTGGCTGGCCAGCGTCATCTCCAGCATCCTTTTCATCGTGTACCACACCGACAACGCCGTCATCGTGTGCCTGGTCACCTTCTTCTGCATCACCCTGGTGTTCAACGCGGCGCTCTACCTGCACATGTTCGTGTTGGCTCACGTGCACTCGCGGCGCATCACAGCGTTTCACAAAGGCAGGCGCCAGTCCACCAGCATGAAGGGCGCGATCACCCTCACCATCCTGCTCGGCGTCTTCATTCTGTGCTGGGGGCCTTTCTTCCTCCACCTCATCCTCATCCTCGCCTGCCCCACCAGTCCCTTCTGCAACTGCTTCTTCCGGAACTTCAACCTTTTTCTAATCCTGATCATCTGCAACTCCCTCATCGACCCGCTCATCTACGCCTACAGGAGCCAGGAGCTGCGTAAAACCCTGCAGGAGCTGGTCCTGTGCTCATGGTGCTTCGGCATGTAAGCGGCCGTTTAAGTCACGTAAGCAAATTGAGGCAAATTAGGTCAACGTGCGAGCTTTTATCCGAAGAACTGTTTCTCTGTGAAGGTTTTATTGGGCGGATTGGTCTCAGAGCTGCACGCAGCACTTACAAGATGAAGGAGGAATCTTATGAAGACGTTTACTAATGCCAGCACGGAGTTGGGATTAGTTTCATTTGGGAGATTTTGCCCGTTTCATTGTTGCTCGAGAACGCTCGATGCTGAATACTTTAAGACTTCAGGGCCTTTTCTTTGACAAGAGGATGTCAGACAACTCAAGAGATCTTGTCAGGTTGCTTAAAAAAACGTCTCTGAACATGGACTTAAAAAAAAAAAAAAACTAACGAAAATAGTCATTCAACTTTACATTATTAAATATCAAAATCCAGTAAAATATTTGACAGCTAAAAGGTCACAGCTGCCTAGAATTTAGGCGGCGAGTAACAAAATATTATCTGTGATCATTTGTGTCGTTATTTCGTTTGACAATCAGATATTTAAAGTGCCTTTCTTTATGCTGCAAGAAAATATAATATTAGATTTCAAAATTTTATGAAAGAAAGAAAGATCCACCAGCTGATCAGTCAGTTATTCGGGATCTTAATCTGCAATATTATGTAAGAGGCCAGAACGAGGATCAGATCCGCAGATGCGTGAAATATCTTTATGATTATTCAATTCCATAATTTACAAACCAACTAAACATAAAACAGACATGCACATGCAAGAGTGTATGGTATCAAAGGAGGTAAAAATGGAGGGAGGAAAAAATAAAACGACGAAGGACGAATACTAGAAGAGTACATGGTATTTTACTATAATTAATAACCAACTCAGTAATAATAATAATAATAATAATAATAATAATAATAATCAACAATATTATCTCTATTATAATAACTAATAACATCTTTCAGCTTTTCTATTGTTTCAGCAAACAATAGAAATTGACCTTGGCTGTAATTAATTTACATTTGTGTTGTTCAAAATGTTCAATAATGTACAATATCCCCAAATACATAAATCTTAAAAAAAAAGAAGAAATATTAAGGGATGTTTCATGATTTACATAACAAAAAAACTATTTTGTTTTTTTCTCTCGAAAAAGACAAAGTTTATTCACTGTGATGATTCAATAAATCGTGGTTCCAATAAAGGTAGTGGATTAAATTGCCTCCCAAAATGCGCCTTGTTGAAACGATCCTTCAGCTCCAGAAATCTTGTTTTCTTAAACAATGCTTGCAGTCAACAACTCTCTCCAAAAATAAAAGTGCGAATGAGACCCAGAGAGAGAGAGAGAGAGAGAGAGAGAGAGAAAACAAAAACAAAAAACACTGATGGGGGAAAAAAATCACATGAACATCCCAACGCCCGAGGCTCACTGCATGGGACGTTTATGAAAGGAGGCTTAATCAAAGTTAGGCTGGATGTATTTCTGGCGACGTGATTCCCGGAAAACTACAAAGACGCGGAGGTTCCGGATTTGAGTTTAGTCTGCTAGTGAATATTATTATTATTATTATTATTATTATTATTATTATTATTATATTGGCCTCAGAGTGAAATTCAATGTAAAGCTGTGATTATTTTCTTTATTTTATGTGCTTTTTGTTCTGAAGTTTTATTTGCCGTTTCAAAAGTTTCAATTTACGTTTTAGGTTTACAGACGATAACTTGAATAATGCGTATTTACACCTTTTAGTTCGTCACTGTAGCCAATGAAATCGAAATGCCTCAGCATATTTTTTTTAACACAACAAAACCTCCATCTTACCTTATATGTTTTTCTTACACCTGTTCCTAAAATAAACACGTTAATAGAAATTATTAATAATACTAACTGGAAAAAAAAATGTAGCTAAACTTTCTGTACAAATAGACTAAGCAAAACCTTAGTTCATTTCGTAGCAAAGGGGCGCCTTTCTGTTTCGAATTATCCATTCTCTACATGTAAGGCTTGGAAAAGAGATGAGAAATTATGTTTTAAGAGAAATGACGTGTCTTTAGTCATTAGTCATTTAGTGTTTATTGTTTATGTTTGATTATACAGCAATCATTGCCATTTCAGGGCCTCTAAAGATTGTTTTGTTGTATGTAAACTTGCAAATACGTGTCTCTGGGTGTAACATATTTCTGATGAAAGCTGTAGTTTTTCCTATTTTATGTGCGAAATGGTCAGTGTGACACTATTATAAAAAAAAGAGAGTTGACTTTTCTACTCTTATTGTTTTCATAATAAAAAAGTTCAATTATAAATGTGTTGTGATTTATCCAAAACAAAGCCTCATTTACTCCAAGGAGTCTTCACATACTTTATGTTGCAGGGCCTGACATAGATGATGCTTTGTGAAGGTACATTTCATTGCAAACAGAATTGCCATTCTGTGGGATATTTCTACCAGCTTTGCATGTCTGCTGCAAATTTTGACATTCACCATCTGTGACATAGTTCAAGATTAAAAATATTGGATGTATGATGCCTGGACATCAGTTTTCAAGTTTTGCTATGATTCTCTGACTGGGTCATTCCAAAACATTATATACTTTAATATGAAGCCCTTCATATCAGTTCTGGTTGTATGTTGAGAGTCATTGTCCTGAATCTTTTGGAACAAGTTTTCTTCTCAACACTGTGTTTGAGAAGAAATGCACACAATTTACCACAAAACGCCAAAACGTTATTTTCTTTGGGTCCTCTGAAGCCAGAACATTATCTTCACATGCTTACATATCATCTTACTGCTTTAAGACTGGGATGGTAAAGTAGGAACAAAAAACCAAGAAACTGAGGCAAAAAGTTGGATGTTGGGTCATCAACGTTCCAAATAACTGTTAGACCTCGTCTCCATGTCCGCACAGGTTATTTTCTCTCCTACCATCACAAATGTAAACTTTTGATTTTTCTAAAAAAAAAAACACTGCGATGTGAACTGGAACTGTATGCTTTAGTCAGATGAGAGTCAGATTGAGAAGTTCAGAGTAAAAACTTCATGCAGGTTTAACATGAAACAAAGGATGATTTGTGGAAAACCACTTCATGCCCGCTGGACTATTTGTGATCCGGTGGATCTGTTTCTCTTCCAAAAGCCCCAGAAAATTTTCTGGACTTCATGGCGCCATGGACTCTTTCAAATACGGGACATTTTAGCTAAAGATCTATAAGTCTTTGCCAGTAATCTTGGAATCTTAAAATGGGTCACCATTGGATATTTGTAGACCTCTCTAACCCAGAAGAGAGCAACAGGATAGCAATGTCCTTATCCAGAGTAACAATATGCAACTACTACACATTGTTCAACACTGGCGACAATTAATCATCCTTAACATTAGATCACATTTGGTCACAAAACTGCAAAAATATTCATTTTATATTATATGCAGATGAGAGATTACTGGGTGTTTAATAAACCTTCAAACTCACCTTTTAACCACATCTTGAGTGCTTTATGTCACTTTATCACTACTTTTCATAATGTAGTACATGTAGTACACATGTACTACATTATGAAAACTTGCATAAGTTTTCTTCTTCATATGAACCTAATAGTGGATCTGATGTGGCGAGGCCACTTGACTTTAATTATATCTAATCAAACTAAATTAGGGCAGAGTGTGACTGCGTGGGGAGCGGCGTGCTCAGAGTTAGGCAGAATTATGACTTCCTCTTCCTTCCATACATCACAGCTTTGTTCGTAGCACAGACCAAATCTCTCCATTTAAAATAAATACAACAAAAAACTAATAGTCACAATTAACTTCCATACTGCTAACTTAAAGATTTTAAGATCATGAAGAGCGATGTGTACAATGAACAGCATTTACAGAATAGTTATTATAATGTAAGCTTTTGATTACATTTTTTCATAAAGTTTTCTTTTTTTTTTTTGCTGCTCTTAACAGCTCTTTATTCATATAAACACTAATTGTTTCTAGAAAAAAAATATTATGTTAGACCTATATTGGGCACTATGTGTGTGAACTTCCACAATGTTTCTTTATCTTTTGTACCATTTCTTAAATCATTTTTAGGTTAGCCGACAAATGGTACATTTCACAGTTAATTATGCTTATATTTACTGTCATTTCGTGTTTAAAGCGTCAACATGACGCCCTCATGATTACTGTTTCTAGGAAACTCCAAACTGTTTCAAGGTAGGGGTCTTTTTCTCTGGAAAGTCACTGAATAATGTCATTCAACTCAATTGGCCATTGGCTTTTTGTGAAAAATGTTCACACGTTCAAATGATCCCTAGGCAGTGTTCAAATTTACAAGACAGCCGTTGTTGTACGTAGGTGGTGGGCATGATCAAAGAAGACAAGATAAAATACTTTGCTGGAATTAGACAGTTTGGTAATGCTCTCGTGGTCCAAGTGTCTACTTTTAGGGGGAATTCCCATATTTATCCAAAGGAGTGACCTCTCATTAGTAATGAAATGAAAATGAAGATGCCTCTGTGTTTTTCTTTTGGTTTTACAAAGCTGTTCTGTGAACCATTAGACACCAACCGGTCATGAAGGAACGCAGCAGATTGTTTGAAGTAGGGCGGAAATATAAAACAATATCCAAAGCTTTGAAAAATCACAGAACACTGTTCAATACATCATCTGAAAATGGATGATTGGTCTCTGCTTTCTTTTACACAGCTAAAAAGCAGGTTGTACAAATACTGACTTAAGTCTAACATGGCTTTGCATCTCAGGATCAAAATGTCTGTGCATGTCTTAGTTTATAGTCTTTCCATGCCCTCTTTCTTGTTCTTCTAGTTTTATTGTTGTTGTTATTGTTAATGTTATTTTATAGTATTGTTATGACTGTACTATTTTTCTGTCTTATTCCAAATTTCTGTTTAATTGAAAAAGCTAAAACTCTTCAATTTAAAAAGTTAATCCTACGTGAGTGCAAGTTTCTTTTTCTTTTTACCAACAAGACTTGCTGATGAATTTCCCCATGAGAGACAATCAGAGATTGTTGTCTATTTTATTCTATTTGAGCCTCAATGAAATTTCAAAGTAAATTCAGCAGGAACTTTTTGGCTATTCTAGGATAGGATGAAGTGAAGAAACCACTAAGCAAATTTCAACTATTTTATTGGAAGGATTGGGGGTTGAAAATGTTAAAACTTCAAAATAAAAGCTTAAAACATCAGTTTAAACTTAGTTATTGTACTTAAACCAAAGCAGGTACAAAACACTGGAATGAAATGGCTTAATTATCTCCTCCTTGTGTAGATCAGTTCTCCAGAGCCTTGCTAATTATTCTATTCAGGTGAGGTGCAGCAGAGGCACATCTAAAAGGAGGAGGACCGGAGTTTGACACCGCAACTCACATCAAATGCGCTCAGATGCTCGCTGAAGGATTTTATTCTGAAGGAAACAAACCGGAAGCAGCTGTTGAAACTGAGGTAAATTTACACTTCGTGTGATGTTGCTGATGACAGGGGCAAAACAACACACCGAGAGCTGCCCATGTTAATATTAGGCGCTACAAAATACGCCTTACCAGCTGCTTGTTGTCTGATGTTGACACGGTAAAGAACGGGGTAAGCTTTTATACACACTCTCTCTTGGTATCAAAACAACAGAAGAACGCATTGCCTTTTTGAAGCTGGTTAGCTCGTTAGCCTTAGCCGGGGTGGTGTTTATTTGCCATTTCATGGTGGTAGGATGGCTGAAACCTGTTGTTTTCAATGCTCAAGATTATTTTCGGCAGTAATATGTGAAGTGTGGCTTTAGGTGACCATTCAGCTGGAGTCCTGATTGGTTATAATGACGTGATGAAGCGTCTACTTGCACTGACTCCAAGCTTTAAGCTGTTTTTCATTTTCTGAACTCATGCCTGTTGCAGATTCTGAGAAGAAATAGAGAACACATGCAAATTAGTTCTTGGTATGACAAGCATTGTCATTGCCATTCATTTTTAGTCATTCCTTCTTTGATTGAGCTTTTAACAATTTTAACAGACACCTATAACGGTACCACCCATGCAGTTCTATGAATCTAAAGCATTCATACTTTACTACTTTAGTTTTCTGGATTGTTGAAATCATAATTAGGGTTTAACTGACGTGGTATTTTCTAAAGAAGCAGGACATTTTTGTACAGTTAGCAAGTGGGCACATTAGCTAGCCAGCTTCCACTATAAACTAACTCTATCAAGATCAGGAAAGTGAATTTGACTGCCTGTGTGTCACTTTGATTGGTTTTTGTCTCTCTTAGATGTAGCCAATAAAATGGAGTATGATGAAAAACTTGCACATTTCCGTCAAACTCGCCTCAATCCCTTTGATCGTGGAGAAGAGGAAGATCAACCTGAAGGAGGGAAGGCAACCCAGCAACATGGTAAAGAAAATTATTTTTAATCACAGCTATGTAGAAAAACACAAGTATAAACAAAATATGTAATTATGAGACAAAAACAAGTTATAAGAGAAATGTTAACAGTTTTTTTTCTTCTGGTAAAGAAAGTGATTTAATTACAGTTTAACACCAAAAACCTTTCTTGTTTTACTCATCACTTATCAGGATACAGATTTGGACTTATGTTTGGTTTGTCTGCTTGTCATGCATCATCTTATTTTCTTCAAGAATTCCCCAGTTGTTTTTAATGCTGTTTTTAATGCTTTTTAATGTGGAGACTGCCCTAGTCAAGGTGTTCAATGACATCCATATAAACACAGACTGTGGAAGAACCACAGTGTTGAATAAATAAAATACAGAGGTCCAACAGAACCTGCACTAAGGTTCTGTCGGACCTCAGTGCAGCTTTTGACACCGTTGATCATGGCATGTTACTGAATCGACTGAAGAGTCATGCGTTTATCTTTAGTCGCATCGATTACTGCAGCAGCGTCTTCACAGGTCTGCCTGAAAAAAATCAATCCTCCAGC
>NW_015113064.1:731932-794703 GCF_001443285.1 Poecilia latipinna | reverse complement strand
TTTTAAAAACCCCTTTTAAAAAATGGGTAAACAAAATAAAACATTTTTAATTACAGTAAAATCCTGGCCAAAAAAAAAAAAAAAAAAAAAAAGCCTAATGAAGTCTTATGACCAACTCCAGGCATATGAAACAAGAAGTGGGAAATGCAGAACAAATGAGAAGCAAATGTGTAAGCATGAAATCAGTAACACTTCCTTTATTGTTGGATTTGGGAGCACAAGCAAAGCTTCTCAAACACTTCATCTGCTCTGATTCTGTTATTGCAAGTGATTTGACACTGAGGCTAAAGATGTTTTGCTGTGAAGTGTACACAGGTAAAGGCTACATTTTTCTGCATTTTTTTCCAGCTTTAAGCCAAATGAATATGATAGATATTAATATGGATTATCTTCAGTCTTTACAAAAAAAATGTTAAATATATTTTTAGTTGTTTTAGTTATGTTTATTCTTCTTGGACTAAGCAGTTTCTTTTTTCATATTGATTTAACGCCGCTCTTACAAAATGCATCATTTTCTGTTAAATTTTGATGCAGTTTTATGTATTTTCTCATTAAATTACCCCCCAAAAAAATGCAATAACTGCTAGGGTTAACAAGTGGTTTGTAGTTTTCTAAAGCAAATGTGGTTACTCAATGTGCATTTTTGCCGTAGTGTAAGGCCTCTTATATGGATTAATATGGTGTTGCTAGGCACCGGCTCATAAATAGGAAGCTTTTAGTAACTAAACGGACTGCTGCTTTTATTTACATTTAAAAAAAAAAAAAAAAAAAAAAAAACATTTTTGTGCCAGATTTTCAGCTTTAACATTTTATCAGAAAGCAACATGATTGTAACTTACAGCTTAGTTGCTGACATAATGCACAACTTAGTCAAAAAAAATAGGTGGCAGTTGCAGAATTTATGGTAATAAAAAAAGTGGATGTAAAAGAAACAACTGACAGCAGAATGAATTAAACTTCAGAGTTCAATTACTCAGCTGATCTACATTTTTTTTTATGACAGTGATCACATGTCCTTCTGAACAGCTTAGTTACACATTACTGGATGGTTTAAAACAGTTCTCAGTTTGTTCGTCTGCTTGTGGTTCTCCTGTGTGTGTGGGCAGTATGGAGGACTGAGTATCCAGTGTTTAACTTTAACTTAACTTTTTAAAGTTGTGATTCTGTGTTTTCAGAAGCAAGCGCTGAGCTGTTTTCTGAGACCAAAACCCACAGCTCTGATCGCACCATGGACCTCGGCCTAGCTGAGGACCATTTTTCCAGACCTGTGGTGAGTTTTAAATGTTTTTCTGTACCAATTGGAAAGTAAGATGTGTAAACTGGCCAGGATCAGTGCATCCCTGTTTCTGTTTTGTTGCTGAAGCTGTGTTTTGCTCTTATCAGCTAAACACAATGAAAGTGTTAAACTGCTGGAATCCTTAATTTAAGACATGTCTTGGAGCACTGAAAATGATCATAAATAGATGTAGGATAAAAAGATTGACCAAAATCAAATGTTTGTTTTATTTTTTGACAATGACTTGTTATATATTTTTGCTTGATCTATCTACTTAAACAGATCATCTTACATAACCTGACTTTTATTCCAACCTGCAGTTATGATACATGGTTGCTGAAAGGACATTAACCAAAATGGCTGTTGCTGAGATTCAATCAAACTACTGCAAAGAAGAAACACTTCCATCTTAAATCAATGTTTTTTTTTTTATTTTTTAATGATGTTGTTTCAGGGTTCCTTTGTGGCTTCGGACATCGAACAGCTGAAACTGGCCATAGAAGAATGCAAGAAGCTGATCTTGGAGCTGCCGGAGCATTCGGAGAGACAAAAGGACACTGTGGTCAAACTGATCCACCTGCGACTTAAACTGCAGGAACTTAAGGTTGGAACTGAGACGAAGACACGAAACTGATGTTTGTTTTTTAATGCTGCTTCAGGAGGATGGATGATTTGTGTTTTATTTTTCTAATTGAGTAACTTTTTTAAATTTTCTTCTAAATATTCCTGACAAATCTGAGTGGCACACTGGGAATTATTCTGAACTAACAGCATTACACTTCAGGTCGTAGCGAACGATGATTACACAAATGAATCATTATTTTTGAATTAAACTGGAACAGGGTTTTGATGCATATCCACAAACCCAACCATATTCTCTCAAAATCTGAGTCTCATTTTAGCTGTTTTTCTCTAAAGGACCCGGAGGAAGATGAACCTAATCTGAGAGTCATACTGGAGCACCGCTTTTCAAAAGAGAAGAGTAAGAGCGTGAAGCAGACCTGTGACAAGTGCAGTACCATCATTTGGGGTCTAATCCAGACCTGGTACACCTGCACAGGTAAGACACAGTATACACTGATGCAGCACTGCAGGGTATGTTGGTGCAGAAAACTACAAAACACCACGCAACATGTAGAAAGGAACAAGGCGTTTGTCGTTCTCATTAAAGGACTTAATTGGGCCCTGGAGTTTTAGCCTGCTGTTATAATAGTTTAACTCAAACATTTGATATGAACTGCTAATGAAACTGTTTGCAGCGTTTATTCATGAGCTAATTTTTCAAGTTTAGAATAGAATAATTTGAGCTTCACCACAACTTCCACGCAGATATGCATTTTTCTGATTACATCATCACACAGATTGAGCCATCTTTGTTTTGTCTGGACGATTACATTTTTCCACCTGAGAGATAAGTTAACAGCATAAAGGGATTATTTTACTCAGAAAGATTATTTAAAATCCCACTAACATTGCCTTTGTTTCTGTTCATAATACTTTGTTACTAATTTTCTGAAGGTAAGTTTATGTGTCTAAATGAAGAAATGAAACAAACAGTTCAGCTCTGACTTGGCTAGAGGGGAAGTTGAAGAGAATCTCAGTTTGTCTATGTGAAGCAGGTTTCTTTCAGGTTCTTGTTACTTCATAAATATCACAGTTTAAAGTCACAAGGAAACTTTTTTAACTTACTAACGCTTTCTCTAAGGCATGCACATTCGAGATAAAATCAATCTTTGTCTGAGTAAGTAAAAGTATTTCTTTTTTGCCTTTCGTAGCATGCAATTGTGTTTTCCTTGTTTCAGGATGCTATTACCGTTGCCATAGCAAGTGCATGAACCAGATCACGAAGCCTTGCGTCCGGTCAAAGGTGAGCCACCAGTCGGAGTACGAACTAAGCATCTGCCCAGAAATAGGACTGGATCGACAGGACTACCGCTGTGCAGAGTGCCGCACTCCTATCTCACTGAGTGAGTACAAATGAGATGGAAAGTTGTCCAAATCTGCCATTAATTCATTGTGAGGTTTTGAATTTATTCCTTAAAATTTGACTAAAATAAGAATGGAGAAACCCATAAAGTGCCATTCTGTTGAGAAATGTGTAGGAGTCTCCCTCCCCTACCGTAAGTATAATCCCAAATCTCTGAGTGAACAACATGCTGTTTGCTGCATGATGCAGTTTCTCTACTTTTACTGCAGCTTGACTGTAATGCGCCATGTTTATGTTTCAGGAGGCGTTCCCAGCGAGGCCAGGCAATGTGATTACACAGGCCAGTATTACTGCAGCACGTGCCACTGGAACGACACGGCCATCATTCCAGCTCGGGTCATCCACAACTGGGAGTTTGAGCCGCGCAAGGTATCATCATCAGCAGGCATGCGATAAAAGTTGATGCACCAAAGTATGAGCTTGTTGAAAGTGAGTCCAGAGGCAGGACGGACTGTACATCATATTCATTTGCTGTTATTTGCAGACCTTGGCAAACTGAAAAAAAACAGACGGTCAAAATAATTGGATAATTTCAAATCATTTTACAATCGTGTTTCTGCATCTTTCACGGTTTAATTCAGTTTATTTTCTGTTTTCTTGTTGAGAGAAACGGCGATAAATAAATAAGCTTCATGGTCTTTTTAATTTGTTAAATTATGGGGATATTTTCTCAGTAACTCGATTTACTATTAAACCACAGTTAACGGTAAATCATGTTTTTTTGATATATTTTTGTTTTGGACATTCTCTGTGCATTGAAGAGCTGCTTTGGACGCATAAAATTACTGATTGTAGATCTGATCACCTGCTGCCACCTCAGATTCTAACACTGTCTAATCAGTCTTGAGCCATTTTTCAGAGATTGCTTAAAAAAGGCACTGCGACACTATTCTCAATTTTTTTGGGAAGTGAATGCTAGATGTATAATAATAAGAGAGGTACATCTTTGTTTCTTGGGTCAAAGTATCTTTCCTGAGAGGATATTTTCTCTGTTTCAGGTTTGTCGTTCCTCCATGCGTTACTTGACACTCATGATGCCTCGACCTGTGCTGAAGATGAAAGAAATCAACCCACTGCTGTTCAACTTTGTGGAGGAACTGGTTGAGATCAGGGTGAGGAAACTGATTTATTTCCCTCTAAAAAAAAAATCTTAAATTTCACTTTAAGTTCACAATTTTAGGGTCATGTATAAAGTTTTGTCCTGGGTTGCTGCTCTCAAACCAGCACTGTTATACCTAAAAGTACATTAGAAATCTCAAATTAAATGTGACCCAGTGCTGACCCACAGCTTAAATTGCTTTACATTTTTAAACCTTCCTAATTGGAGCCTGCCATAGCAGAGCATAGGAGATCCGCTGCTAAGAGATGAGAAGTGCCACAAAGAAAACATCAGATTTTTACTTTTGCAAATTTACCAACTGTAAATTTCTTGTTTCTTAGCAGATAAACACCATTTCAAAAGAGCTTATGTTTCATAAGCAGTAATTTTACTTTTTATTAATTTGTTGTTAAGGGATGAGCGTTTTTTATTTCTAGTAACAAAAGTATGTTTTTATCTTTTCTCTTTTTTCCCAAAATCTTTCTCTTTCTTACTGTTTATTCAATGTCACATGCTGTTTTTATTTTGTTTTTTAATTATGTGAAGCACCTTGAAATGCCTTGCTGCTGAAATGTGCTATACAAATAAAATTTGACTGATAGTAACTAACTGCCATGAAGTATAAATCAGATTTTTACATTTGTGTTTAATGTCTGTTTTATAATATATTTACAACCAGTAGCTACTGCCCACCTTAGCAGTAGTCTTTTCCTTAAAATGTGGTTTTTAGCTATTTATTTATTAGCCACGCTCAGCACAATGAATGGAGGAAGTCAATGTAAGACAACATGCTAGTGATATGCCACTGGCAGCATTTTGGCTAATTTTAGCTTATATACTAATTTTAACATGCTTGTGACTCTCCTCGTGTTGTTGAGTACATTATATCTTATTTAGCATTGATGCTAATTTTTAGCATCAGAACACTGGGTTCCAACCAACACTTTAATTTTAATAAACTTCTCTACTGCTGTTGTTACCGACTGATTCAGTGAGTTTTATTTGATACTTAAGTAAAACGGAGAGAGCTGTTCTTAACACTTAGAAACTCTTGAGTTGGCGATCTCATGCTGGGAGTTCCAACATTTATTTTTGTATGCGTCTGCTTTGGATTCACAGAAACTTCGCCATGATATCCTCTTGATGAAACCTTATTTCATTACCTGCAAGGAGGCGATGGAGGCTCGGCTGCTGCTGCAGGTCAGTAACTATTTGAGTTATCAACATCAAACTGACTTAGCAGCATCGGTAAAACAGAATGAAACATTTTCCCTCTTGTGGTGAAATTGTGCACTACCAGCATCTAGGGGTAGTGTTTAATATAGTCTCTCAAATGTTAAACATTTTAATTTCAACAATCCCCTTTGGATTTTTTTTTTTATTGTTTAATGGTTAGTATTTGCTTTGGTTATTTAGAAGCTCATAGATTTAAATCATATTAATTCTACTCTGTTATGTCCATGAACACTATCCTGTTAAAGATAAATCATTACAGAATAATAAATCACCACTTTTACCCTTAGAGCACCAAAACAGAAGTTGCTCTGTTCAGGAGAAGGCCTGAGAAACCTAGAAATAAAAACTTTAAACATGTCGGAACACACAAGTGACTATTTTAATTATCTGTTTCCTAATTTATAATTCACCCCTTTCCTTCAAAGTTGAGTGTTGCTGCGTTCAAGTTGCCTGCACAGGTTCTAGGCTGCACTGCTCTGGTTTTGCTTCATGTTTCCTTTGCGTTTTTGCTCCACAGCTGCAGGATCGCCAGCACTTTGTTGAAAACGACGACATGTACTCACTACAGGATTTGATCGACATCTCCACTGGGAGGCTGAGCTGCTCTCTCACTGAGATCCACACAACATTTGCCAAGCACATCAAGCTGGACTGCGAGGTGAGCCCAGTTCACTAAAAGTTATTAAGCTTCCCATTCGCACATTAGCTATGGGAACAGTAAAAAATATCATTCATTAATTGACTAAACTTGATACCACTCTTGTTCCACTCCTGTGTTGTGCTTGTGTGTGTGTCTCTAGCGTTGTCAGGCCAAAGGCTTTGTCTGTGAGCTTTGTAAGGAGGGAGACGTCTTGTTTCCGTTTGACAGTCACACCTCGGTGTGCCACGAGTGTTCTGCCGTCTTCCACAGGTGAGGAGCCACCAACCTTTTGAAATTGTAGACGTAAGGAAATCTCGAGCAGAGCAGGGCAGGTTAATCAGGCTGTGTTTGTCAGTCTGATTAACTTCCTTTATTTCCTCAGCATGTTAAACCACATCTCAAACTCAAGTCCCCAGGGCCAAAATCGTCCCTCTAGATTCTAGAAGGAAGCATAAAAAAATTAACATTCAAGATGACAGTTGTTCCTAAAGATGAGTTTATCAATAAATAGTTTTTTAGCTGTATACTGGCAAATTGCATCAGTATGAAAAGATGTTCAATAGTACTTAATTTCAAGAAGTACTTTTTGAATTCAGAGACAGCTTTTCATTAATACCCTAACTGTTTGTTAATGGGTGGTTTTATTAATATATTCTCCCACAACTGGACTTTTGAGGACATTTGTGATCTTGATGTGGCTCAAAATGAAAATGGGTTTGACGTATTACAGCCTAATCCTTTATTTAGGCTGTAATAAGTAGATTAACAAAACTTTATTGTAGATTCTTGTTTGACTGTACGTATTGGAATAGGAAGCCAATAAATCTGACCTGACCTGCCCCGAATTTTGAGTTGGATTTGGCTCAGGCCATAAATCTAAACTCTACCCACGTAGGAGGAAGATCATTTTTACACCGTTTATTCAGGATCTCTTTCTTTGAGTCATGGTACTGGGAATGAGCTCGAATTCATGCGGACAATACAGACACAGCTGTTGCTTTGACCACAGAGGGATCAGATGGCCACTAAAAGACCCGTCCTCCTGCAGAGTCCCACTAAATGCCTCATGGGAAACGGTCGTAAGCCTTAAGCCGATGCATAAAACGCATGTAGGCCGGAGAAGCAAACTCAACTGACCCTCTCACCACTTTTACGAGTTTAAAGAAATAAACAAATCAAGTATCTGTATTATTTGCAGTTGCTGAATCATTCTTCTAGTTAAGAAAGCAACTGTTTAACTTGTCTATGTTTTGCATATATTGTGTGTGTGTGTGTGTGTGTTTAGAGACTGCTACTATGACCACTCTACCACCTGTCCACGATGTGCTCGAATGACTGACCGCCAACAGGATGAGGTGGAAGAAGAGAAATGAGCTCGACTCCAGGAAGAAGCACAAGATGTTTTTTATAACATGTTGACTCTTAGTCAATCCTAGTCGGGCCAAACTAGCTTCCCGTCTCAGTCTATGTATGTTTGACTTGTTTTTTTTTTTTTTGTCTTTTTCTCTTCTGTGCACTACAATGTGAAACGGGGAACTAAAACATTTAGAACCTGGTGTACCGAGCGCTCTTGTATGTCTGAGGTGATCCGGTGTTCCTGTTGGAATATTTGTGAACATGGCTGCTGGTGTAAGTTTACATTTCGGTTCCCTTCAGAACAATTTCTTGACATCAGTCGAAGATGATGCCAGAAGAAACTATGTATTCCTCTTCTTGCAGCTAAAGTAGGGTCCTTTAATAAAATGTTTTGATGTATTAAGTTCTAATTCCCTGCTTTCAATTACAAGATGGAAAAATGTTAGCCATCATAAATATACTACTCATCTTGTTTTGTGATTTTACTTAATTTTTTTTCATATAAAACTAAAATCGTGAGCTCAATATCGATTATTGTGGCAAAGCTCAACAGAAAAATACAGATTTGGATTTTGTTCCAATTCTGCAGGTTCTTTCAGAATATCTTTTTTTTTCAAATCAAACCCTAATGATCTGTTTTAAATAGTTTTATGAAGTCTTTATATAAACACAACTACAGGGCAAACAGCAAGATTTATTTGAATCATTCAGTTTGCATTTATTCTCATATCTCTGTGACTTTCTATCAGTCAGTTAGTAGTGGAATAAACTTTAAATCCAATTTGATTAAAGTGATTATAACAATACTCTGAATCTGCACTAACAGGTTAACTGAAGCATGCCTCTGCAGCACAGTTTGGACTAAAGGAGTTAATAGTGCTTCTGTTATTTAAATCTGAACTCATTCGTACATTCAGGATGTAGCTAATGGCTTGGATGTTCAGCTGCTATCCAAACATCTTAATGTCATTGTGTTGATGGTTTCAGTCTTATGCTATTGAGAACAAGTTTTATGTAGGTATGATGAGTTTATTAGGTGGCAATTTTGTTAAAGTGACCATTTGAACAAAGTATTTGTTTTAAAATATCAATGTTTTGGCTGTGTTATTTTTTCAGCAGCATGAAGAACTGTAAATATATATATATATATAAATATAGTTTTCTGTTTTTTTTTGGTGTTATTTTTGACCTCAATGACCATACATGCTGTTGGTGAAAGCAATGCCTTGTTGTAAAACAACTGATCAGTGCATGAAATAAATAAACTTCCTGACTAATGTTTTGAAATGTTTCTTCAATATTTCAACATAATCTTGTCAGAAAGAAAAATGCCATCTACTTTGTGAAGTGCACCAGTAAAAATACCCATTATATGATGCTGGAAAAGGCACATTCATTCAAATATGGTAAAAAGATGAGAAGTTTTTTCGGGTTGCACATCATCAAAAGTGCACTGTAACCACATGGTTGTAGCAGCGTTCTTTAATGTTTCACGTTTCTAAAGATTTTGTCAATACAGCTGAAACATGGAACAGTTTCAAATATCCACCAATTTTGACTTCAAACCTTCAAAAGTCTCAGAATGCTGAGGATGAAAAGCGATTTTGTTTTTCAGCACATTCAAGCATACATCCAAATCACCCGAAGACTGATTTTGTGTCAGGAAAATTGAAGTTTTTGTATTGGCTTAGTCAGATTACATAACTAAATGTTGTGAGGTCACCCGGAGAGGGCCTCGGATGAAAGACGTCCCCTTGGAGACGCTTTGCACGGTGGAGTGGATGAGAATCAACTAAAGAGCCAGAGTGCTGATGGACAGCTGTTGCTGAAATTACAGATTTGTTTATTTTTCAAATGAACTGACCCCAGCACTATTTTGAACCAAAGCCATAAAGCAGAAAAGTAGACGCCAGATAAATAATTGTAATAAACTGAAATATGTTCGAGACATGTTTATTTACATTCCACTTTAAGTGCGTCTACAATTAACTTTCATCTCGCGAGATCTTTGGTTTGAACTTGTTCTTCGCCGGTCTCCAATGAGTGCAGAGCGCAGCTTCTTCCCGGCTCATCCGACGTGCGTCTGTGGGCAGATGGGAGCAGATGTGAGGGGGACTGCGGCTCCTCGCTATTCTGTCTGACGGGGATCTGCGTCGTCAGCATGTGGTCTTTTCGGAACCGAGCGCGGGCTGTTCGGACGTGGAGACAAAACTTTTTCGCAGTTTCAGCTACTTTGCGCTGCAAAGGGGCTTCGGTAAGAAGAAATGTTTGTGTTAAGTAAAATGTATGCATGTATAACAATGTGTAACTTTGCAAAAATATATATATTTTTTTCTATATAGAAAAATGCATTTTCTGTAAGATGCGTGAGTTCCTACATTGAGCCATGAACATGTCTGTCGTGAGAAAAACCTTTGCGTCTCTGCTGACAGCTGCCCTTCAAAGCCTCAAACAAACAAACAGTAGCGCTGCTTCTGCATCATTCCTCGGCTGTTTGTATTCTCCTGGGGCCAAGAGGCCCCGTTCTTTTGATTATGTAGTTTATGAGACAGTTTCCTCAGTTCCATGATGTTCTTTCTGCAGTTCTTGGTTCAACATGATGGATGAGAAGGAAGTCTCTTTTTAGCAGTTCAGTGGGAAAAAGTTTTTCCTTTGTGCTTTTTGCACAAATTATGGACATAGGAGTCAATATTTTATGTTACATTTACTAAAACAATATTATTGTCTTTGAGATACTAGCAAGGCCATTGCTACCTCATAAAATGAGGTGAAATGTCACAGAGTTTAGTGCAACAAGGACTTAACTAATAAGATTTCAGTAATCCTAATAATAAGTTTGGAAGAAAACACGTCGCGGATTTTTCCTAGCAACCCCTCGCTTGCCATGAATGATGGGGCTTTTAGTGACCCTTTTCTACTATTACCTTGGTGATGTTCATTTCCTGTCAAATATTTTTAACTGCGTTGCTCATTCAGGGAAGACAAGTGCATCAACACAGTTTGGCACGGCTGCTAGGCTCAAACAGGCCGCTGAAAGGTACGTGAAGCACTCAGCGAGCCATCTCACTCTGTCACACAGTACAATGAATCCAACTGACCAGGCCCAATGACCCAAATATTTTTGGCCAGTGCCAGCCATCTGATTATTTCCTAATTTTCTTTGTTCTTTCAGGTTTTGAAAAATTGTTCCCGAAGAGGAAAGAAGGAACTGGCAGCCGAACATCAGCAGAAAGTAAAAGAAGCGGGGGAAAAAACAGTCCTAAGAGAGAGGCATTTCTTGAATTCTTATGTGGTTTGCTTTTCTGCAATTTATATCTGGCTTTTGTTATTTAGATAAAAGAAATAGAGAGCAAGACTCACTTCGAACCAAAAGATGCGAAGGGAATGATGGCAGGGGTGAAAGAGGAGGAGGAGGAGAAAATGAGAGATCTCAGTGGTGGAAACGATTCAAGGTGAAGATCTTAGCGTCTCCTTTAGATATGTTGTCAAAATGTTCTGCACATTCTTTAAACATGTGAGACTCATTTATCTTGTTTTGTAAAGTTGTATGTGACAGTATAACACTTTAATAGAAAAGAAAGATTGGATAAGAAAAGCACAAGAATGTCTCTTTTTATTTTCAAATGAGAAAATAATAATTAAAAAAGGTGCCAAGGTGACGATGTTTTCTAATTATGCAGTTTATTTGCTATAAAGCAATATTTAAAACGAGACTCAATTGACTGTATTTGTTAAAGAACTTTACTGGCCTATAGCTAATAAATTAACTTTTTTTTATCCAATAAATTGTTAATGAAAGATTGTTCTAATTTACTAAGTAGGGACAGGCTTTGTTGTCTTCTATCACAATGTGAAAAAAATAGGAAGTTTGTGTCCAAAAGTTGAGCATTTTATGGATAAACAAAACAATAAAAGGTTTATAATTTTTTTTAATCGCTTTATTCCATAGATCAGAGACTCAACGCATTTTATGTTGTGTTCAGAACCACTGGGCCTGTAAGGCTTCACACTGGGTCCAACATGGTTTCAATTAGAAATATTCCAAAGTTGTTGAAATTCACATTGTTTTCTTGTAATAGTGACACGTTTTGTTCAGCTAAAGATTGGGATCTGTTTGTGGATGCAAGTAAAAACGGAGTTTAAACATTTAAAATGAAAAGGTGATTTACTGCTCTTATGGATATGGAGGGATTTTTAATATTTAATACTCAAAGTGTTTGGGGTGGGATATGGTGGCGCAGGGGTTAAGCACAACCCTATTATAGAGGCCATAGGCCTCCACGCAGCTGTCGCAGGTTCAATTCCCGGCCTTGGCAACCTTTGCTGCAGGTCTTCCCCCTTCTCTCATTACCCACTTTCCTGTCAATTAACTATCAAAGGCCACTAGAGCCAAACAAATCTAAAAAAAATACTCAAAGTGTAGGTATATAAAAAAAATTGCTACACTGTAAAAGAAAGAAAGTCTCTAATTTATGGTAAAATACCAGCAGCTGTTGTTGCCAGAATTTAGAGACATTTTTTTTATATTGTATAGGAAATGTAGAAGTCAGAATTAATATATTTATACATATTTCACACAATTATACAGTATAATTACGTTATTCAGAAATGACAAAACCCTTAGGCTGTAGTAACATGATATTGTTGATGTCATGCTTCAGGCTAGGTAGGTGAAATAATGGTTGAGCTTTAAGGTTTTAACCTTTTTCGCCTCCTGTGTGGTGGAAGGTTTCAGCTTTAATTTGGGCTTCATTTGGTTTAATATTTAAAACGTAACAGTGGTCAGAAGCTGATTCATCTGTTCTCATTTCAACATTTCCTCTTCCTCCAGAAAGATTTTCCCTTAGATGAAAGGACTGTGCAGAACTTTGCTTTCGCCGCTGCGGGCATGACCGCAGCCTTCTTGTACTTCCACTTCAGGGAAACTGGAGTCCAGATCTCCTGGAAGGATTTCGTTCTGTATCTGAGCAAAGGCTTGGTAGGTTTAGTTGAGTGCCGCTCCTGGAGTCTTTCTCAGCTAATCTCCTTTCATCGATGGTGCAAACAGGTCGTTTTCTTCACACAGGTTGGTCATGTAGCGGTGGTCAATAAACAGTATGTCAAAGTGTTTCCCGCCGATGGAGTGAACTCATCAGAAGTGGTTAGTAAGATAATAATTCTGCGCCGTGTCCCGATTCTCTTCAGAAAGGGGCCGCTTCTTACGTCGTTTTTCTGGTTTTGTGTTTCAGGATTATTTGTGGTTTAACATTGGCAGTGTGGCCTCATTTGAACACAAGTTGGAGATGGTTCAGGAAGAAATGGGTCTGGACTCCACACAGAAAGTACCCGTCCTCTACACCAGTGAAAGCGACGGGTGAGAGTCTTTCCTCAAGCTGAAGCAACATGTAAATTAGATTTTCTTCTCCAGCTTCTGTCCTAACGTCATCTTCCTTTTCATTTATCCTCAGGACGATGGTTTTAAGTGTTCTCCCTACGCTCCTCCTGGCTGGCTTCTTGCTATTTGCGACGCGACAGGGGCCCATGGCCGGAGCCCACGGCGGCAGTTTGAAAGGAAATCCATTCAGCATGAAAGCGTCTAAAGCAAAGATAATTAAAGACTTTGGAAATGTTTGCTTTAGGGATGTGGCAGGCTGTGAAGAGGCCAAACTAGAGATCTTGGAGTTTGTGAATTTTCTGAAAAACCCAAATCACTACTGGGATTTGGGAGCCAAGATCCCAAAGGTAAATCTGTGTGTGTTTGATTGCACCTCAGATTTCTTCTGTCACAATTAGTTTGACGTGCTACTCACATGCGATGTGTCTCGTCTTTCCAGGGTGCGCTGCTATCTGGGTCCCCTGGAACCGGGAAGACGTTGCTGGCGAAGGCCACGGCAGGGGAGGCCGACGTTCCCTTCATCACAGTCAATGGCTCCGAGTTTCAGGAAGTTTTTGCTGGGGTGGGCCCTGCAAGGGTCAGTCCTCCATTCTCACAAACTGCTTAAAAAATTATCTGTCCGTGTTGCAAATCGCTTACGATCTGGTCTTTCGTCAGATAAGAGACCTGTTTGCCACGGCTCGCAAGATGGCGCCCTGCATCGTTTTTATCGATGAGATCGACGCGGTCGGCAGGAAAAGAGGCAGCGGGAGCTTTGGCTGGCAGAGCGAGCAGGAAAACACTCTGAACCAGTTGCTTGTGGAGATGGATGGTGAACGTTTAAGCACATTCATTTTTCCCAGTTCCTTACGCTACATTTTTAAAAACCCCAGGCCTCTGTTTGTATGACTGCAGGATTCAACAGCAGCACCAACATTGTCGTGCTAGCAGGCACCAATCGAGCTGATGTCCTGGATCCGGCTCTGATGAGACCCGGCCGCTTTGATCGTCACATACATTTGGGTGAAGAACAGCACAGACTCTTCTCTGAACTCTTGGGAATCTCATTCCCCTTTCATTTATTCCCTGTCTTGTTGTATAACTTCCTGCTCTTATGTAACAATTTAATTTTAATCGTACTTTATGCAGCATTTTCCTGTTTACTTGATGCTTTTTCGTGCCGTGCCACTTGAGCGTCGTCATCTTTGTTGCTGTAATTCGACCACAGTCACAAGAACCCCCGGGCATAACGTTGTTAGTTTTTTTTTTTTTTTTCTAATGGAGATGAGATGCCAAGCTTAGTCTTTGAAGTTTATTAAGTTTGCACATATTTTCTCATCTCTGCTCTCCTCTAATGTCATTTAAGCCATTCAGTGTTTGTCTGGCTGCTTTTATGTTTTGGTGGAGACAGTTGATCGTTTTTGTTCCAGCTAAAATTCAATTTGCTCGTTACAAGCTGTGCAGAGTGAGTCAGACATCTGGTCTACTGCTGACCAAAAAATGATGATAATAGTTGGAAACTGATTCTTTTATAAAAGAATGGTAAGATAACTGGAGACCAACCTTTGGGTTGGGTCTAATGTTAACAGTCAACATTTTGAGTAGCTTGTTTATTACTAATTTGAAGTTGCAGTTAGTTATATATCTTAACTTCTGCAGAACTCTGCAGGCAGTAGATCATGTTAACCTGCAAGATTAATACCTGTTTCGAGATTTCTTTCACCTGTTTCTATTCAGTGGCCTTCTTTGCAGCATTTTTATTTTCTTTAATAAATTAATGCTTTACAAAGAATGTGTTTTATCAGCTTGCAAAGAAAAAAAAAATCCCTTATGTGACTTAGTGTTGCTTTGTCAAAAAAAAAAAAAAAATCCCCAAAAGTTTTTAGTTTTAACCTCACAAATTTTTTAAATTCAAGGAGCAGACATTGTTATTCGCAATACTTTACATATAAAGTTTCCCCTTAAGGTCTTTTTTATTTTTTAATTTATAGCTTGTAAGTTATTTAGGCAGTTGAATATAATTTCAATGTAAACTCACCTTTTTACACCTTTGTATCACTACTGTTTGAGTTTATTTCGGACGATAGTTTCCTCCTCCAGCAAATTAACTTGATATTCCAGTAGAAATGTACTATAAAATTCATGCCGGGCTTGTTTTCTCTTTACTGCAGGCCTGCCTGATATAAAAGGCAGAGCATCCATCTTTAAAGTGCACCTGAGACCTCTGAAGTTGGAGCCTTGTTTAAACCTAGAAGCTTTGTCCAGGAAGTTAGCTGCACAGACTCCGGGTTTCACGGGTAAGAATGGAAAGTGTGGCTCATGCATCTGTTGCTGATGCTAATTTTATAGCTTAAATTGCCAAAAAAAAGATGGACATTTTGCTGCAAAGGCTGGAATAAAACTATTTAGTCCCAGCTTGCAAGCTTTTCTTTCAGGTGTTACACTTCAGTTTCACTAGATGCATTGTGGCCGTTTCTCATAGGGGCTGAAATTGCGAATGTTTGTAATGAAGCTGCGCTGAGAGCTGCACGTCACGTCAGCCAGTGCATCAGTGCTGAGCACTTTAAGCAGGCTGTGGAGAGGGTCATTGGAGGTAAGTCAACCAAAAACTAACATGAATCATTTTATTAAGCAACAATGTTCATTTTTTGTTGTTGTCGAAGTTAAACTCTTTTGTAAAAAAAAAAAAATGCATTTGATATCTAAATGAAAGCATCTCTTAATAAAGTATTGATTATTTAATGTCGTCACTTTTTCACAACTGGATTATTTGCTTTCATAGTGAATGTTTCTGTGCGGATTCACCCTCCAGATGTTAACAGCGTCACGTTTTCGTACGTCACGTATTCACGTCGTTTTTTTGACGTGAATACATAAATGTAGGCTGTAGCTCTATTTTTAAACAATGTAATGAAATTAGGCATTTCATGCAACAATTTGGGAATATTTTTCGCTGAGTGCTGATTCTTCAAGGCGTCTTCTTCCATCTGAGGTCTGGATAAAAACACTCAGCCGTTACAGCTTCTAGAAAAGACAACCGTGGCGTATCACAGGGCTGGTCACGCCGTAGCAGGATGGTTCCTGGAGCATGCAGAACCGCTGCTTAAGGTATTCCCTTGGACCCGGTCTGGATAATCCAATAAGCTCCCGGTAATTACATTTATCTATCTGATTTGGAAGATTTTTGCTTGACGTTGCCGACAGGTTTCCATTGCTCCTCGAGGGAGAGGTTTGGGTTATGCACAGCATTTGTCTAAGGAGCTGCACCTGCTGAACCAGGATCAGCTGTTCGACAGGATGTGTGTGATGTTAGGAGGTCGCGTGGCCGAGCAGGTTTTTTTTCGACGAGTCAGCACCGGGTCCCGGGACGACCTCAGGAAAGTCACACAGACGGCGTACGAGCAGGTAGACAACTCAACTGACAATCAGGACCGCCGCCGAGATTTAAACTAGGATTTTTAAGTCAAACCTTCACTCTGTAAGTGAACATTTCTGTTTGCTTCTTCAGGTTGTTCAGTTTGGAATGAACAAGGCTGTGGGTCACGTTTCTTTCGACCTCCACCTTCAGCAAAACGCCGTCACAGAGAAGCCCTACAGCGAGTCAGCGGCGCAGCTCATAGATCAGGAGGTCCGCTCGCTTGTAGACGTCGCCTTCCAGCGAACGCTCCAGCTTGTTGTCGACAAGAAGGAGATGGTGGAAAAGGTGCGATGCGTTGACCTGCTGTGCGCTACGCAGGCTTTCAAATTTTAAAGAACGCACTTCTTTTGTTTTTTTTTGTTTTTTTTTTTACAGGTGGCGAAGCATCTGCTAGAAAAAGAGATTCTGGACAGAACGGACATGCTGGAGCTTCTGGGACCTCGACCTTTTCAAGAGAACGGCTCGTATGAGGAGCTGTGTGAAGCGTTGGAATTTGAAGAGGAAAAACTCCACAGCCTGAAGGACTAAAGTGTGGAGAGGATGATAAACAGAACGAGTCAACTTTTCACACGCTTCATTAGCAAATTTACCGCACCTTTCAGAAATATTAATATCCCCTGAACTTAACGTTTTGTCACATTACAACCACATCCATCCATCCATGTTTGGTGGGGATTTATGTTGTACGCCAGTACAAAGCAAGGGAGTTCTCTTTTTTCTTTTTTACAAATCTCCTAAAAGGGCTGATGTTTTCACCGAGACTCAGAATTTTCTAGAACCAAATGTACATGAAATATTTGCCATGTTTGAAAAATATCTCAGTTTCTATGGAAGAGTGGATGTGTAATACTCAGATCTTCTGATAGACTGCTAAATTGAATATGATCTGCCTTTGATTAGCTCATGACTCTGCTTTGATCTAAACCATTTGATCTGAATCATTCCATTCAGCCTCCAGCAGGTTTTCTTCCATGGTTACCCTGGATTTAGCCTCATCCATCCCCCATCAACTCTAACCAGCTGCTTCTGCTGAGAATTACACCTGCACTTTCTCTCATTAGTTTTCAACAATGTCCTCTGCATGAAGCTGCACCCTGAACGTCACTGAGTTTCTTTTCACAGAAAACTCTTGGACAGGTTGCAGTGTAATACTCTTTTTATTTTCAGATACTGGGTTTCTGTGACATGTTTGTAGCTTAACACACTGTTTGATATTCTAACAGCGCTTTAGCCTTCTCCACTACTTTCCCCCAGTTCTGTCTGCTCTATTTCTTGGTCTTCCTGATGCTGTTTTTTTCCATTAATGCTAGTGATCTCTGAAGCCTCCATGAAATAGCTGCAGTTTTATAGATATTAAATAATCTCTTATTTTCAATGGATTATTTAGCGTTATCAGTGAACACAAATGCATGTCACACGTTTTAGAAACTATAAATTTTTTTTTTCCCCCACTCAATAATTTAAATTCACTACTTTGTGCTGGTACAACATGTAATATTCCAATAAAGATGAATTTGTGGCTGTAGCCTGACAAATTCAGCGCGTGTGCAGACTCTCTGTGCACCGTAATGCCCATTAACCCAGTTTTCACTCATTGTAAAATTTACTGTATGGACAAATGAAAGAAGTCATTACTGTAACTTGATCATCTCTTTCATGAAATATAGACAAATTCATATCCTTTACCCCATTTTTTTTTATCAGGAAGTACATTGGAAATTAGGATTTTAGATTTGTTTTGTTTCATGATGTTAAAAAATGTCGTCGATGCTTTCCATAACTTTAAAGTCAGACAGACGTTTTAGACGCAAATACTTCTTTAACCATCTGTGTGAGCAAGACAAGTTCTTTTAATTCATGGAGACAAAATCACCTTATGACTTTATATTGTTTGTAAATGACATTAGCTCAATGTTAATATTTTCTGTTCCTGTGCAGAACAAATAGGTTTATAAAATTTGCTCAAAATTTGCTGAATACAACACTTTTTCTAATGTTTTTTTATTATTAGAAATGAGAATGTATGACATCCATAATTGTTATTTGCAGAAACTGAGGCCAGCATATATTCTGTCTCAGTAGTTTTAAAACATTATTGTCATAGAAATTGATTTACATTTTTTTTAATTTATCCTGTGGGTAAACCTGTTGCAGACACCAGAATAACTTTAAATTGGCTTCTCTTTGCATTGATACTGATTTTATAAATTTGAATTTACATTTATAAAATCTCCAACAAAAAAGAAAGGTGTTTGCTGGACATGAAAATGACGATACAAAACGTAAAAGGAGCCACAATTTTATTGAATCCTCAACCGTCCTCTAGCATCACATTTGATCCACTGTGCCACAGCATTCACAGTCATTGACACTCCTCCTGCAGGCAGCCTGAACATGTCACAAACCAAGCAATCTGTTATCCACTCACTGACAGTAAAGAAATATCTTGAGTTAATTTTACTATTAAAACAAATGTTGGCACTTTGTTGCGTTTTTTTTATATTTTTGGCATCCACACAAATCATGATCTTTGCTTTAAATTTATTTTCATTTCAAGTTCTGCTCATCTGCATCCTGGCAGCATCGACTGTGGCAGCCACACATTTTTCTAAGGGTTGGAGGTTGGAGAGAGGGGATTTATAGCAAAGAAATAAAAAGAAATGTGAGTATGGAACAAATTATTGCAAGCTGCTGCTAGTCGGTGTATTTACTTGACTTTACTTGTCTACACCACCTACTATCCTGCAGGGGGCGCTGGCTATACAATTTAGAGAAAGAAGTGCAACTTTTTTATTCAGGCTTTTCGCATTCCAACACACATTTATTTTAATAATGAAGATATTATCCCACATCTTAAGGCTACTTTTGCTAACGTCATAGGCAGCAGGAACCCCTGACGCATTAATAAGAAACACAGTAAGTCTCAATAAGCGCCCGGATTTTTTAATTTATGTTTCATCTAACCTCTCGAGATCTGCCATCACTGTGGCTTTAACTTTTGCTGCCAATCTCATAATGTTGGCCCACCCTGAGGTGCTGTAAGGACAAAGGTGCTGATACTCTGTTGACCTCATACCCTGTCTATCTAAAAAAAAGAAGAAGAAAAAAAACAATATTTAAATCATCTGGCAGCTCAGAGTGCAATAAGAACCCTCCGCTATAAAAAAAAGACACGACGACTGCACAGGTTTGCTTGAGTTAGTGTGAGAAGAGAGCGGGAACAGTGAGATTATTGCACGTCGTCATTATCTTTAGAGCAGAGAGAGCCGAGTTTCCAGAGTTGAGCCTGAACGCGCCAGCACTGCGGGGCATCACGTGCGTGCACAGTGGCAGATGGAGGCGTCTCGGTGGCTTGGTTTCACCACTGTGTCTGTCCAACAGGCTCGTTTCGGGTTGAGCTTTATGGATGCTTCGCTCTCTCCAGCTTCATTAAGGGGTCTGCTGTGTCTGAGTCACTGTGATGCTTCCTCTCACGAGGCAGCTCCACTTTACTGCAGCGCGTCCACGAGGGAGAGCGCATGTAGCCGCTCCTGGGCACCACGGGCTGGTGGGAACCTGAGGACCAGAAACACATCACTGGAGCTAAAACAGACCAAACAGACGGAGGGTTTTAGAAATGGACGCACATAAATCAGGCTGTTCAGAAACAGTTTAAGGCAATGAAAATAAGAGTGTCAGTGTTTATAATGTTGCACCCTGCAAAAGTACGCTTGCAGTTATCTCAAGAGCTCATTTATTTCAGTATTTAGCATAAAACAGAATTGGAGCAATATACTATGAAAACTCCTCTAACATAGAAAAAGACCTGAAGGAAATGATCAGTGTTTTGTCGCTTTGCAACCAGGACATTAAATCGCATTTTTTAAAGAATTTTATTGGCCAGCAAAGTAGCACGTCATTGTGAAGTGGAAGGAAAATTATTGTTTTAAATTCAGTCAAACCATTTACCTAATTACCTCATTAAAAAAAACAGAACAAACAAACAAACAAAAACAGAATTCACCGGTGTGTAATTCAATCTGAACACCAGCTGTCCTGTGGAGATCTTAAGTTTGTTAGAGACCTATCAGGATCAGTCCTTCTAAACTACAGGGTTGGATGGACAACATTATTAATAGAGAAAGCCAGGATGTCCATGGTAACTCTGGAGGATCAGCAGAGATCCATGGCTCAGGTGGAAGAACTATAGATGGTTGTGCATTTCAAAAATCTGGCCTTTATACAAGAGCTTAAACTAGAAAACCCATGTTAAATCAAAAGCCAAAAACTTATTTTTTCTGACTTGCATGCAAAATGTGGTGCAGATGAAAAAAAACAAACAAACAAACAAAAAAAAAAAAAACACATCACTGTAAACACATTAGCTTCACCAGCTAAATACAGGACAGTTCTGGAAGAAAAGACTTGAGACATGAGAGAGGAGGGTCACCTCCCAACAGGAAAACAAACACAAACAAATAGCCAGAGCTGTAATACGATTATTTATGTGAAAAAATATATTTCCACTGGATTGGCCAAGTCAAAACCTATTACTAAATTAAGTCAATGTGTAACAGCTTTGAAATTACAAGTTCCCCAATGTCATTCAATCTGAGCTCAAGCTATTTTGCAAACTAGAATGTGCTCTAAATGTGAAAAGTTGGTAAATATAAACCCCCAAACTCACTGTATACATCTAAAAAGCCAGATTTCCATTTGTTTATACAAAAACAAAATGGTGAAAAAATAAATAAAAATAAAAATCCAGGATTCTTTTAATTAGTTTCCTTCCACTTCACAGTTTAAACTTTACTCTGTCTAAGTCTAGGGCACACCATTCCAATTAAACGCGTTAATTTTTGTGTTGGAAATGTGACAGAAATTCATTGAAGAAACCTAACCATCACATAGAATGGACAAATTAATCTTTCAAAACAGAGTAAAGATATTATTAGCATTCTCTCATCAGACATGGGACACACTTTAAGCCGTTGGTGTCGTTGCCACTTCATGCCACTTGGTGGTGCTGTTGAACCTTCGTCAGTAACATAAGATCAGCCTTAAATGAGCGAAGTGGAGCTCCTGTGCTCTGCACACATCAGCCTAATGTTGGCTCCCGTCTCTTCGAGTTCTCCGCGCAGATATCTCCCCAAAGACACATCGCGTCCTGACGTATATTAAAGACCGAGAGGCGACAAAAGAAAGAGAGGCGTTGGAATAAGACAAATATTGATCTCAGATGATTGATTGCCTCTCTGCTGGATTTTAATGAGATGTCAACCTCGTGTGAAGCGTCAAGGACTCCGCAGTAACATGTGCTATGAGAGAAACCTCCCTGGTGCATTTACGCCACGAAATAAATGTCTGCAACGTGTGCAAGCTGAATCCTGCCTGTGTAATGCACGCATGGTTGTTTTGTGTGCTCTGTTTGAATCTCTCCTGACAATTGGATTGCAGGAAAACATGAGAAGACAAAATGGAAAAAAAAAAAAATTATGAACTACTGCTGAGATGTTGTTTCTTTTTCATCCCTTGTTCTTTTGCTTTTGCAGGCGCCAACTTTGTCTAAGCTCCCAGACAGTGCTATAAATATAGATTCCTCTGCTTCAGTCAGTGAGTTTCTGATTCACTTAAGTGTTACTGAATCACAAGATGTCTGCAGTTTCCTCTAATTTGTAAGGTATATCTTATAAAACTACATAAAATTCGGTAGTTCTAGGACGACAGCTCAAGATGTCTTGTTCATTTGAAGACCTTATAATAAACCCTTCATCCCTATAAACCGTCAAAGTAATTATGTCTAAAAATCCATATCAACGCTTCCCAAATTCTGCAAAAAACAATTTGTTTTCTTGTTTTTCTTGCACAGCTTAACCAGAGTTTGTGAACTAGGGCAAGCAGTTGCTGATAATGATCTGAAAGTAATTAAAGGCCTAGATAAGTGCTAAAGGCAAGCCAGTTTGAGCCGGAACCTGACCTTTTTACATTCAATGGTGCTTTTATAGACAGACTCATGCTTCCCAAAGGAGGAACGGAGCAGGATGGCTGAAGAGAGAAAGCAGCTGTTAAATGTACACTTTGTGGGATCAGACGTAACCTTTCTGTTTGCATTTTAAGTAACTGCGTAAAGACGAGTGTGGCGTCGATGACGGGTCAGGTGATCCAAAATGCAGCAGCAGGAGTTCTAATCAAAACTAAAAGAAGAGCTCGTGTTTTGTTTTTTTTTTCCAATTTTGGCTTCTCTTCATTGGTTCCCGACCAAAATTGTTGTATTGTGAGATCAGATGATTGTTTCATATTTTTCCCAAAGAGGTAGTTCCTAAGTTTTAAAGAGTAAAATGAGAGGCAGATGTTTTGGTCATTATGTTCCTCCTTGTGTTTATTATCTCACAGATGATGCTACCAGCTCAGAGCTCATCTGCTTCCTTTTATTACTCTCCAATAAGAAGCCCTTACCTCTGCGCACTCTCTGCTTCTCTTCAGTAAAATCCTGGACCAACGCTTTTGTGTTTAATTTCTTGTTTTTCTGTGTGTGTCTAAATTTTATGTTGCGTCATCGAGCAATCCTCATCATTCTTTTGTTCAGATTCTCTAGATTAAAAAGCCTTTAATTGCTCTTTGTTCTGAGCTTTCTTGACCGAACGTGCTGTGCTACACGTCCAAACGTACAAAATCTAAATAGGGATTCAGACTGTTGCTTGCCTAAAGGAAGGTGAATATAAAATCAGCCGGCACAAGATTTGAGACCAGGAAGACAAAGTGCAAAAAGGAATTCCTTGCATTCTGGTTGTGCTTAAATGGCTTGAGAAGAAACAGGCTTTGTTTCCAGAAGGGGAAAATCAATTATTTAACAGCCTGCATTTAGCTTGAACTCACTCACCCATCTTCAGCTTCTCTCCCCGCTTTAACCGTTGTCTCAACCCTGATATGTCCTCACTATTTTTCCATTGAGCGATTTTCTCTCGCAGCCCAAGCTTAACGCTCTCTGATCCGAGTTACAGTGGAAACCTCACAATTCACAAAACGTAGAAGCCAATGTAAAACTGATATTTCATTCACTCGTGTATTTCAGCTGTCAGACAGAATTAATCTTGCATATCGCTGCGTCTTGCTTTTAAATCTCCGTAGCTCTGTGAACGCATCGCATGTTTTGCGAATAGCTGCCTGAAAATCTGATCCGGTTTAGTTTCACAAATTATTTCTGTTTTAAGAGATACAAAACCTTTTTCTCACTGTTTGATTTTAAATCACACCAAACATTTCATATTTTAGGCCTGTTAGCATCAGCAAAATTATTTCTGTCGTCTAAATGCCAAAAATAAAGAAAAAAGGTGTTTTTAGACAACTTTTAATACTTTCTTCAAGGTCAGAGGATTATAAAATGTAAGATTAC
The DNA here is from genome assembly GCF_001443285.1 of Poecilia latipinna. NCBI lineage: Eukaryota > Metazoa > Chordata > Actinopteri > Cyprinodontiformes > Poeciliidae > Poecilia > Poecilia latipinna. The sequence continues at coordinate 770,966 of NW_015113064.1, read as the reverse complement.
ATTTTCACCAAAACCTGTAAAAACTCTGATGATACTAAACTTCAAGTTATTTCACAAATCTTGAGTCAACTGTAGGCAACCCTGAGGATGTAATGCCTCAAACATTACGTACTTCCTTTTATGATAACTTTGGAAAATCAAATTAAATCAGCCATTTTTCAGAAATGGCATTGTAGACTTCCAAAAGCTTGGATCATCGTTAGATACAATTTCCACTTGACTAAAAGTGTCACATTCAACTGTTAAAAAAAACAACAAAAAAAAGTAGAAATGTTTCTCTAGCTTAGAGTCCACACATTCAGAATCTCAAAATGCCCCTGGCGAAACTTGTTCCTTGTTTTTCATCAGTCACAAATACTAAAAGAAGTGTATGTAAACTTCTGATCTTGCAGTCTTCTGGCATTTGGCAAACAGAAACTCTTTTACTAATCAGAATTTATTAGAACAGAAAACATTTTGTCCAAGTTAAAGTTCAGCAGGAAGAACGAAAAAGGTGGTGTGTATTTCAGCAGTAAATATCTGGTTTCAGCTCAATATACCATCGCTTTGCGTTGCTTTTTTATGTTTGGCATTCAGATAGTTTTTATAATCTTAATAGTGAATCACATGAGTGGAAAACAACATCTGGTTTTGCATTTAAAAAAACACCCTGATGGAATTGCTAATCTAAAAACAAATCATCTGTTAAAGCCGTGCAGATTTTGATGTGATATTTATTTGTGATTGTTTATCTTGTCTGAAACCCTGTAAAGTCTCACTACACAATTCACCAATTCAATAACAGAGAGGCACAATAACTCCATAGCAACTCCCTACAATAGGTCCAGTCCGAAACGTTTGGTCATCGTCTTGGAACGAACTAAGTTGTTAGTTACGAGTAAGAACTAAAATTCAAAGCAAACGGACAAGAAAGTAAGTGATGTCAACTGTTACTTTGATTTCACAAGAAACTCTCCAAATTAATGACGTTGTCCTATAAAAAGTGTAATACCATAAAAATGTGTTAGTGTTTTTGTCCACATCTCGTCTGTTGTTTCCTAGTCAGACTGGCATTTAACTTGTTTAATAAAATCTCAGAACATCTGTCAGTAATGTACTCTACACTGTTTTACAAACTTAAAAAAGCGCTGTGTGTGTCTTTGTGCTGCAAACAGCAGCACAATGAGATTAAAATAATAATAATAATAAAAAAAACATTTTAGTTTTAGTAATAAAAAGGAAGAACAGGGAGAGGGTGGATTTCTTGAAGATGAAGGTGTTTGCATTGTTCAAGGAGAAAATAACAAAAATGCTATTTTTAGCTCTGAGGTGAATGTGAGACAGGAGCCATGAGACTGATTACATAAATCTGTTTGATTCGCAAACACTGCTTCCACATTTCAGTGCCAAGTCTAAGAGTTCAGTCTGAACTTTTCTGCACGTGTATTTCATGCTTTCGTTTGTGCTTCATGCTTTCCCCGTCTCCCTGACTGCTGGAGTGCCATGAAGACGTACGCCCAGTCCTGTCTCTTTCTTCACCGAAAACGGTGAACCATTTTAGAAAGAGGTTCAGCAGCACCATGCCACCACCACGATCCACTGTGAGGTTGAAGTGCTAGTTTTCAACCCTCCTTATGTTTGAGTTGTCCCCTTGTGACAAAAGACACTTGCCTCTTTTTTCTTTAATCTTTTTCGTCGCCTCTCTTCCACGAAGGCTACACTAATCGTTGTCCTGTGAAGTGATTTTCCCACCTGAGACATAAATCTCTCCTCCAGAGTTCCCATGGACATCCTGGCTGCGTCTCTGACTAATCCTCCCTTTGCCCAGCCTGTCAGGTTTCAGTGTGTGTCTATTTATTGTTAAGGTTTGTTATGTCTTCTAGTTTTCAGATGATGGACTGAACAATGTTCAATGAGATGTTCAAAAGTTTGAGATGTTCTTTTAAAACCCAGTGAAGAGAGAAAATGATCTCTCTTCAGATTTTTAACTAAAAAAACATGTACCCTTTTCCTGGCACTTCATTAATATAAGCTACTTTGTGTTGGTCGAGCTCATAAAACACCTATAAAAGTTTATGGAAACGTTGCAGTGAATTAATGAGTTTTAAGCCGCTCTGAAACAAATTGTGAAATAAATAAATAAATAAATAAAAGTCTCACCACAAATATGAATGCTCTATCTGTGACGCAGAGGGTCACATGACCTTTGAGCTCATTATTGCTCAGCAGGGTTTTTTTGGATCCTGTTGCGATAATCATTTGAAACTCTGTAACTCGCTGAAACACACAGACTCATTTGCAAATGGTTGGCTCAGCTCTATTGTGAGTTTGCTCAGACACATTAGTCCATATTTCTCATTCAATGTTAGCGATTCTTTACATTTCTCTTTTTTTTTTTTTTTTGCCATCTATTGAATACTGTGCCAGGCAGAGTTATGTCTGATAGAGCTCTGTTTTTTTATTTTCCTGGATGGAGGAGAACGATTGAACTGTTGTGTTTTTATCTTTTCAGAGCGAGAACTGCTACGTAAGCAATAATTGTAAATCTCTTTCATTTACTCCCTTCCTTTACATTTACTGTGGCACAGGTCTTACCTGCTGGGGACTCTCTGTGGTTTTCCTCGTCAGAATCAGCGAAGACTTCGGCCAGTTCTTGGTCAGACATGTCTGTCAGCTCAGTCAGGTCCAACAGGTCAAAGTGGACCTCCAGAGACGACACGCTGCTCAGAGGTTCTGTGGACAAAAACCAGGATGCTCTCAGTGAGGAGGAAGGGATTAAAATTATGTTAGTTGTGTACATTATTATGAAGGATTTTTTTTCAGTTTTTTTTTTATATTTCCAGTTTGGTCATTGCTCACTGCTGTTCACTGAATGCATTTGTTTAAGCTTAACGCCTGTGTGTGTGTGTGTGTGTGTGCGTGTGTGTGTGTGTGTGTGTGTGTGTGTGTGTGTGTGTGTAGACTGGAAGGAGATGGAAATAGCCACTTCTTTACCACCCCACTATATCATTTTTCTCCCCTACGCTGCACCTGTTCATTTTATTACCAACGCTTGTTCTTCAGCAGGTCAAACGCTCTGCTGCTGGATGCAGCAGGGCCATATTTACATGTAGCATGCATTAAAGTGTGTGACTCAGCACTCCAACCAGGCATCCAGGGGAGCTGAATTGGTAATGCACTGAGGCAAGGGTAAAATTTAATCGGAAGCGCAAGGAATTCGTATACGCAGTACGGCAGGAGTCTAAAAGAATTTGCTATTCTCTCCATCGTTATAGTGAGAAGCTCAAAAAGTGTGCACACTGCAATACAAAGGCAGATTTTGATACAATGATTAATCACTTTGCAAACTTATACTACCTACACATACATCTTGCGAAATTCCACTAGAAACAAATTTATGGGAGGAAGAGATATAAACATCTAAACAGCTGCAATAACCTGACTGAGTGAGTGCGCCCACCTTCAAAACAGTTTATTTTTGTAAGGTTTTGTTTGGCAGAGCCAATGCACAAACATAGAGCGTTATCTAGTCCAGAGGACTCCCAAAGCGCTTCACACTACACCCAGTAATTCACACATTCACACACACGCCGATGGGGGTGAGCTCGACTGTAGCCACAGCTGCCCTGGCGCAGACTGACAGATGCAAGGCTGCCATACAATCTGACCACCACAGCAGGCGAGGTGGGTGAAGGGTCTTACTCAAGGACAAAGCGACTGAGACAACTATTCGGCTGTCCAAAGCAGCTGATTTGACCTGGCACCACCTTCAAGGCGTGGCTATTTCTCCTCGACAATGCAGTATCCAAGTTATCAAGCTCCTGCCTCATAAAGCAGCCCTCCCTGCATCTCCCTCACTCAACTCCTTCAGACTAGCCAGCAACAACTAGCAAACACCTGGTGGAACTGCGCAACAACTGAAGGAAACATAGTTACATAAATATGCTACAGAGTGGCACTATGTTCCTTTAAAATACTTAATACTGCCTCTTTAAAGGAAATGATCAAAGCACAAACATTAAAGGAAACCAAAAACCGAACACCAAAGGATCAGAACAGTTGAACGATTCTTCGTTTCGTTTCTCTACTTTGCAAAATTAACCTAAAATTAAAAAGTAACCTCAGAGCAGAATACAGCCACCGCCATATTTCACTGTGAATTCAACTTTAAAAGGTGTTAACCAGGCATGGATGTTTTCTTCAGAAGAACAGTCTTCCAACCCAGATTAGGGAACTAGGAGATTGCTGTCACGTGCACCGACGCTCGCCACAAATTCCCGCAGGACCTTCTGTGTTGCTATCAGTCTCTTGGTAGCCACTGTGATCAGTTTCCATCTTTTATGCTTAGGACTTTTTGAACAATGTCTAGCACCTCCAACGTTTCTGTGGTTTCGAGTTTTCTCCCGTTATTGACGGTTGTTGTTTTGCCCTGGACTCTCTCCAGACTAACACCGTACAATAATATCCTTTTCCCCAGTTTATGACATCTCTTCAAACTGTGGCTGTAGTAGAAGAGTGCAAATGTGCAAATGTGAGGAATATCTGACTGGAAGGAATATCTATTATATTTAATTAGTTTTCCTAACTAATGACAGGCATTAACTCAAGTACCTGACTGTTGAAACCGACTTTAAAAGTACTTTTGCACTCAGGTTATTGCACCTTTTATTTCGTTACATGTTTTTAAATTAATAGGAATCCACTTTTAAAATGATTTTTTATTGTCTCATGATTTGACATCTCAAGAACATGACATTTTAACAACATATGTTGTTTTTTTTTAAGCCTAAATCTAGATGTGAAAGAGAAGCAGATGAACGTGTGATTTCCTCATAAATTAGTTGACAACAGTTTACGCTGCAAAGTCTAAACAATGGCTCTCGGGTCAGACGTTGAGAGGAGAACAAAAGGAGAATGGCAGGCTGAAAACTGCTATTATCCCGTCTGTATGCCGCTTCCAAGGCTGCTTCATGTTGAAGAGGAAGAGCCAAATCTCCTGCTGCTTTCTTTGTCTGCTGTACCTCATTTCCTCCATCCTACTCCAAACAGACCCAATATTGATTCATAGAGGAGTATCCATCATGCTGAAATAGTAGCAATGAATAATTTGTTAAATATATTAAGAACATTCAACACAGGGTGTGGCGGGAAACGTGGGATTGAAACAAGGAGGCTGTAAAAATGAGAGAATATAGATAACAGACAGATTTTATCATTTCCAATTATGTCTGAGTATTTCAAGGAATACATTTTTCATTTAGTTCACTGAAAGAGGCTTGTTAGCAGTTACCTTTATGAGCATCTTTTTTCGGGGGTAAGTGGAAACTAGAGGCAATGCAACATGAAGAGAATTGTGGGGGAGGAGATGAAAAGAGAAGCGGGAGAGGAAGGATGATGGGGGAAAGTAGGGAGAGTTGAAGCTACAGGAGAGATGATAAATGCAAAATAACGGAGGAGGAAAAAAAAGACATGAGTGTAAGACATAACGTGGTAAAAATGTTCCTTATTATTGCAACATAATTCCCAATCAGCTACACTTCCTTTTCAGACCGATTTTTTTTCTCCTCATGTTTTTTTGCATCCTCCATTCCCATCGCGCTTCTTAAATTATTGATCAGTGTGATTTCACTCCCAGGCAGGCACTGAAACAACTGCCTCATCTCAAAAGATGATCAGAGAGCCTCTGAGACATGAGTGGGGAGGACTACTAAATCCTGCCGAGACACGCCTTAGCTGAAGCCGAAAAAACTGGAAGGATTTTTTTTTTGCCTAAAGCACATGTAAATGAATCTCTCTCTGCATGCAAAATGATGGATTTGCCTTCACAATTCAATAAAAAGAGCAGGACAGACAACTAATAGACAGGGGTTGAGTCTTTAAAAAAAATAAGAATGCAGGGTTTAGATTATATATTCTTTTTTCTGCTGGTATATAACAAAAAGATTTCACACAGTACTTTAGTTGAGTGTTTCTGTTATTGATTTATTTCTTGCTGCCATATATGTTGGTGTATCTAAAAAAACATTTATTCTGTCAAAATTTAAGAAATGATGTGCATTTTGTGACACATCAACCTTTGTCATGAATTTCTACTGTTGATTGTTTACATGCTGCTGATTTGTCTGTTACACGTCTTTCATGTACTGAGATGAAGGATGTGCCGCTGCACTTTTGTCATGGTCTCCGTGTGCCACATGTTATTTTACACACCAAACTATATTTTATGACCACTCTAGGGTTGAAAGTTTAATGATCTAAATTCCACCGCAACTGGTCAAATAATTTTTAGCTGCATTTGTCAGGAAAATGGTCCAAACCTTTGTCCTTTCAGCCTCTCCAAGAATTCAATAAATTGAGTTAGTCTTCCTTAGGGCAGACAGAGATTCTGCGTAACCACAGCATGAGGTTGAGTAACATTGTTTTAGGGCCTAGGCAGTTAAAACTTCCTATAGTTTATGTAAATTTCTGGTGGTACATACAGGTATGGTTTCGATTTGACGATATGAAAGTATTTTACAAGCCAAAAAGAAAAAAACTGTAACAGAGTGGAGTTTAGCTCGATATTACTTATACTTAGACGTGGGTCACTTTGATCTCAATGTATATCAATTTTTTTTTAAGTAAAATTGGTTTCAAAACTGAAAGAAATGTACCACAGAGTTCTGACAATTGAAAGCATTCAACTAGCTGAAAGAGCGATACGATACTTTGCCTCGGTTTAACAGAAGACAAATTTGGCTATTACACAGTTTCATGTGTAGAGTTTGGAAATTAAATAAATGCCACCCATCATTCGTAGGAAGGTAAAGCTGTTTAAAAAGTTCAGTTAGGAAGCTACAACTGGTATTTCTGTTTCGCAGTCCACTTAAGCTAATCCCATTTTGTTAACATGATTATATGTGCAATTAGCTGCTAATTGGCTTTTGTCTTAAGGGTCCATGGATAAAAAAACAATAGTTTCCTTTAACTGTAACACTGTATTATTTAATTGTCCCTGTAAATAAAAACAATTTTGTTTCTTCTAGGATTTCAATGTCCTTGTCTTGAAAACTTCGACAGTTTGGGCCCAAAAATAAATAACGCAAAAATCTCAGCAACCATTACATTTGACCTTTTCTTTAAAAACAGGAAATCTTGTCATCTCTTCTGTTTTGTACTGGAGTACTTCCTACATTAATCAGAAAATAACCTCACCACCCCAAGCATCTCAGACACATTAAGCATGAAACATGTTGATAATCTTTTGCTTCATTTAAAGTTTTAATTAGATCTTATTAAGATAATTTAAGATATTATCATTAATATCTTGCACTTAAACCAAAATTCTGGTCGTTTTTTTTCCTGAAGCATCCTCCTCTCACTGATTCCCGTCTCAGCATATTATCTGACCTGCCAGGTAGCAAGGCTGGTTAATGTGCCACTTTCAATCCCAGAGACCTGTTTAGTTAGTGAAGCAGATAAAAGTGGCCTTGTTGTCATTTATGTCGCTTCTGCATTCTCAGTTGCTGTGCTTCAGCGGCCGTGAGGTTTGGTGGCACATATACACAAGCATCTGTGCGACACAATGAGTCCTTTCAGATGAAACTGTGTCACAGCAGTCTGGTGGAGCAGAATACTTAAAGGAGACAGAGACGGTTAAGACGGGTTAAAAATTTAGAATTAGTGCACGCTGGATGTGATCTAAATCAACTTTATTATTTTTTTGATCATCATTAACAATGAAAGTGCCTTTCGTTGTTTTATTTTTCCTTGAGAAGTGTGGCAGCTAATCTGTCAGAAAGTTTTACTTTTAAAATGTCAAAGGTTTCCTTTCTGGTGAAGCGATATTCTCAAATGTTTTATAGCCTCATATCTCCTTGTCTTTATCCATTTTTATTTAACACTTACGTCTCTTCTCGCTGATGTGCAGCAGGCTGGCAGTGTGGCCCGACAGGCTGCCCTCTGCCTCCCCTGACGGGTGCTGGAACAGCTCCTTGGATAAATCCCCTGAGCTGGACGGCTTCAGCAGCTTCTGGATGTCTTTGTTGGGCTCTATCGTCACATGTTCCCAGAAACAGAGAAATAGAAAGAAAGAAAGAAAGAAAGATAGAAAGAAAGAAAGAAAGAAAGAAAGAAAGAAAGAAAGAAAGAAAGAAAGAAAGGGAGCGGAGGAAAAAAGTTATTGATCCAAGGATTTTTGTCATTAAAAATAAAAAAAAACATTTTAGGGAATTAGATTTTTTTTTCTATATGTTTGATCTCCATTTAAAAATCAGGAACAAAAGGTTCTGAATCTCAGAACAGGGTGTCAGCTTGACACAAAAAGGACCGAATGACAGCAGAGGAATAAAAGCAGCTAAGAAAAGTGGGAATGAGATGAATGACTTGACATAAGGTAGGAAGGCAGGGAAGGTAGGGTGGAGGGAAAAAAAGGTAGGAAATTAAAACAGAGGACCAAGACAGAAAGATTGATACATTCAGACATTCATAGAGAATAAAAAAATGCTTCATACTCTGTTTTAGTTTTCCATATTTATCAAGACTTAGAAAACTTTTTAAAATGCTTTTCAAGTTTGTGTATTACTTTGTTAGACATATTCTGCACTGAAAAACATCTGTGTTCGTCAATCATTTTTGTTAAATTCGCTTATGTGATTGATTTTTCATACTTACAACTTCTAGTCAGGTTTATGAATCAGAATTGCAGGCTTAATCCACGGATCATATTAACTTATACTTGCCGTGTTCACATGCTTGAAAAAAGAAGTGAGCATCTTTTTTGTTAGAACCTTTAAATGGTTTTTCCCAATATAAACTTTTGTTTTTAATTTTATTTAAAGAAACCCAGGGATCATGACCCTGCTGATAAGTGTTTGCCTTTCCACTTTGGTTCAAAGTCCTTAAAGTTTCAGGCTTGTTGGTAAGCGATGTCATAAAAAAGCAACATTTCTTTGTGGGGTGAAACAGCAGCTCTATCTGACACAGCAGTGCACAGACACACGACGCAGAAAGTACAACAACGAGGTGAAGACACACACTGAGCCACTCAGTGTTGAGCTTTGAAACTGAACACTCAAACTGAGATTTCATTTCTCTGATTCCCTCCTCTGTTCTCGTGATCAAAGATCAGAATAATTGTTGATGAGGAAAATGTTCCTTTCTTTCTATCTATCCCTGCAGCCATTGCTGTCAATGAGCTGATTCCTGTGTTGAAAAAAATGTTAAACTTCCCATTTCACGCCTTAATTAAGCAAAATTTTAAAATCGCAGTTGCAGACATAACCAGGACAACATTTCCATCTCTAAGCCTTTTAGGAAAAACCAAACTGTTGGCTATTTCTGTTTTTACAAGAGAGAAACACAATTGTCTTAATGGCTCCTAAACCCTTGGGGAAGAAAAAGTCCTGCGATGGAAATGCTCTTGGTAAGACAGAAGGATCGATGATAAAAGTAGGTGTTTCAACAAGAACCCAAATCACACAAGCACTGTGATCTATAGGAGCATTTAACAGCAGAGATGAATGTGCATTAGTGCAAAACTGAATAGAAATGAACAGACAAATGCAGAGGTAAAGTGTGATCACTTCCCTTTCAACGCTGTAGTTTCTCAACACCTTCTCTGTTATTTTACACGTTAAGTATGGTGGGCTGAACTGGTGTAGATAAAGAAGACACTCTTTTATTCTGATAGAAGAGTTTGTTTTTTATACGGAGCGTCAGTCAACAAACCTTGTGAGATCACTGAAAACGAAAAACTGTGTGAGTCATAATGTGTCGTCCTTGTGTTGATCTGATCTCAGCATATGACACTCGATTAGATTTTAGATCAAACCGTCTGGACCGGCGTCAACCTAACAAAATGAGGAAGATTAGGAAAATATTCTTCGAGGCATATGGAGCATCACATGAGTTTTAGGCGTTCACGTTACGTTTCGTTTCACTTTCAGATGTGACATTCATCGCCTTGCAGCCACGTTCTTCCAGCTGATGCGTTTGTGTTTTAAGGGTTGACTAGAAAACCATCATCCTCTTCACTTCTAAAGTCGCTAAACAGAACAAATTCATAATAGCACATTTTCACATTTAGGAGTTAATACTCCACAGAGGCTCTGCTTGATCAGGGTTAAGGCATCAAATTCACAGCTGAAAGCAAAGTCTGGGCAAAGAAAAGCACAGGTGCATGAAAAGAGCTGCACATTTGCCTGAAATACAAGAGCGTTGACCGGTGAGTCGAGCAACTACAAACTACACAATGATATTAAAAATCTTCAGCTTTTAAGGAGAAACGATCAGACCTGAAAAACTATTGCAGTGCAGTGTGGGAGTGCAGCAGATGGGTCTCAGCAGATGGCGGCCACCATTTCTTCGTGCAATACATGCTCAAAGATTGTTAAATTTCTGGAACAAAGACGGCTGAATGCAGCAGAGCGAGGGGGGAAGACGGACACGCTGCGATATGCCTTTGAGAAGCAACGGCAATCGTTGGGTATTGATTTGTTTCCCCCACTGAGGAGCTGCGCCTTGAAAGATCTCAGTTTAACCTCGGTAGTCGTAATGAAATGTTTACTCAATATTTGGACGGCAGGATGGAGATTCAGTTTCTAAATCAGTGACTCTGTTCACTGATTTAAAATGCAAGATGTTTACGGTTATCTATGTCTAATGCTCAGAATGCATGTCATGTTAAAGTTCCCACAGAGTTTTCTTTCTTTCTTTCTTTCTTTATTTATTTTTGCATCTGTGATTTTGGCCAAAGATGATTCTGGACTTCAGTCAGAATGTAAAAATGGCAACAGACAAAAAGAGCCTTTCCAGACATCCCAGTATGCCCAGCTGGCCTGATCAAGCAACCACCTGCTGAAGAAGCTCGGGTCAATTGTACCGGTGGCTTACACATAAAAACAAAGCTGGGTGTCATATATGCGTCTCTCTCCACGACTGCGCCGGTCTGCTGCAACTGTCTCTGCAGATGCTACTCCAGGACATGTGAAGGAAGACGAATAGACAGGAGTATGACAACGGTCTCTAGAATGAGATTATTATCTGGGGTCAGATTGAATTTGATCTTGAATTAACAGTCAATTACTGCAGGACAAGAGAGACAAATTAATACACCCCTCAGGATGCTGTCAATGTTTCTTCTGTATTCTGTGTTTATTTATACACAAACCTCATGCTGTAGGTGATTTTATGTTTTCAGTCAACATCTTCTGCCAAACTGAGTTGGTTTACAGTCATGAAGAGTTTCAAAAATAATGTTGTATGGATTGTTTTCTTGTTTCACGTCAGTCAGCCAGAAATAGGAAATTGGTAGGGTTTGCAAACACGTGGCGCGCTCCTTAACAATCCAACAACAGATAATCTGGGTGGAACTGATGACAAAGGAAAGGCTTTCCTCCAATGATTAATCGGCATAGAAGGCAAATTATCCGACTTTACTTCCATGGTACTCAATGACAACACAAATGAGCAATAATTAAATACAAATGACCTGAGATTACCTGATAGCTGATATACACCAAACCTGCGTGAAATGTGTCATTTTAATGACTTTTATTTTACCCTTTAAGGGCACATTTTACTTTAGCATGCAAACACTGACATCCTTTAGAGACTAACAGCTACTTGGCAAAGGAAATGCTACAGCATACTATGAGGAAGGCTTTTAACACAATATCTTTATCTCAAATCACTCAAGACACAATCAGCCTGAAAAGTCACTGTCATGGTTTGAATTATATCCAAATATAATTGGATATAATTAGAAAACAGTGTTTTCTAATTGATCACATTAAATATTCCAAAATTGAAATAGGAATTCCACAAGGAACCGTCACAGGTCCCATAATTTTGAATTACATTTTAACAATGTCTTAGACTTTTGCGCTGGTACTGCATGACTGGGATAACTGGGAAAAACAGAGATGCTAAAATTCAAGAGTAGAGAAAGTGTTAGATTTGAAAGTGTGTATGAAATTGAGTGTTTGAAATGAAGTCACACCTCCACCTCTGCGTAACTAAAATCAGAGAACGGTAAATGTAATTTAAAACCTGGTTGATTTAGCAGCAAGTGTACACTCATGTCATGAATTGGGATTGTTATAAATGATTTATTTCAGTCCTGATTTGTTTTTCAGACACATTTAGGTTCTTTTTTGTTGTTGCTATTTTTCTTTTATATCTGTGGGTCGTTTATTTAAGGACGACTCTTTTCTAAATAATTTAGAACTGTTTCACTATTGAAAACTCCCATGAGATCAGCTCTATAATTTAGCTGGTGGCTTATGGATCTCATTATAGAACAATTATTACTTTGTAACACTGACTCCTCTCAGCAGCTGGATCTGAATGGATATTGCTCCATTTGAAACGGTGTACAAACCACACTTACCAATTGCATCAGCAGGTAATAAAGTGGCTGCAGCCGCTCACTTTTAACTGAATTCTTGTTCGATTATGAAACTTGTGCAGATGTTTGTAATAGAAATGCAAAGCACAGGGCATTTTCATGATTTTAGTTTATCTGTCAGAACAGAAGAACACGTGCAATTAATTTCAGGTTATCCTGAATGATTTATACAGCAATAATGTTCAGCTGTTAAAAACAATTGTTTTGTCTTTATGTCTTATCCCCACCCCCCAAAAATAAATAAAAATCAATAAACTGAACATCCCTCTTTTATTCATCACAGTTTAATAGGCGTGTCACTGAGGGCTCCTGTGTTATCTATAGCATACCAGTGCTAAACATAAAATGCAGCTGTAATGTCATCACTTTCAATTATGATTCTGTCCAGCAGCCGTAATAAAGCCCTCCTCAGTTCCACCGTAGCACAGGCTTTTCTGGGTGGCTTTTACAACAAAGGCCACACTATTGTTCCACAATTTGTATTTCAGCAGTCCAGCCTTTGCACGGTTGACCTCCTGTGAGCTGATTTAAAAAGAACAGCAGATTAAACTGTGTGAATGGGGGGGGGGGGATCAACCCTCCTTTACTACATCCCTTGTAAAAGAACAATGATAAGTAGTGCTTTGGTGCTGTATTTAACCACATGTATCGTTAATGAACTCTTTAAGAGTTGCTTCAGATCGGAGACCAAAAGCAGAGAAATTCACACAGTCTATTTGAAAAAAAAAAAAGGCATCATTTTAGCACAAGCCTCCTGAAGTGGGGACAGGATTCTGCTTCAGCCCTGTTCCCAGCTGTGGCATTAAAAAGAAAGGACAGGAAAATGGCTCTTACCTGGGCTCCCTGCCCCTCCCTGTGCCTCCATGCAGCTCAGCCGAGAGGATTCTGCTTCTCACCACACCAGCATCGGAGAGTGGAGGACACAAATGGGGAAGGGGAATGTATGCAAGTGAGTGTGCATAGGAGAGAGTAAAGAGGGGGTGGTGGAGGTTGGTGGACACAGCGAGACCTAAGCTCTGAACTGGCTCTGTTCCACCCTTTTTCTGTTTTTTTCCCCTCTCTATCTCTCTACTGTGCAAATTGTCCCAAACAGGAGATGTGGAGTTCCTCCTCCAGCTCAGTCCACCTGTCCCGCTCTGCCATCAGAGCCATGTGAAGACTAGAGAGCAGACAGGGAGGTCTGGCAACGGCGACATCACAGCAAATTTATCAGCCACTTGCTTTGGTAAACACAGCATTGTGAGGCTTGGCTCGGTGTGTGCAGAAAACAGAGAGAGATCCAGAGCAAAGAGGAGAGAGAAAGAGAAAAATGGGGAGGGCTGGGCTGGCCGGCTGCCCAGGCTGCAAGAGAGAATGGGGGAGTCAGGGAGGGCAGTGGACCACTGGAGATGGGAAGCTGGTGGGAGGAATACTAGGGAGGACACATGCATGAATGGGACATAAACCCACACGTCAAGTTGACAAACCCAGTTGGGTCAGTTAGTGTGAAATATTGAAAATTAAGGCGTGGTGTCTGGATGGCAGGGAAGAGCGGTTCACTGCAACAAAGACAGTTTGTTAGACTAAAAAAAAGAGAGATTGCCATACCTTTAGATAAGAAGGAAATGGAGCCTCCCTCTTCCCGGTAAAATAAGCAGGTGCAGCTCGCCCTCTACTGGAAAAATGAGGTAATGTCAAGTTGTCAGAAGACAATTTTTTATTTGGAAAGAAAATAGTGTTTGAGGGAGCTTTTTGGTTTTAAACAGAGAAATCAGAAAAAACAGACAGCACAAATATTTTATGTATTTTTTTTGTAAAACTCAGAAGTGAAAAGTTAGATTTTATCTCAAGTATAAAACAGACATACAATGCTAATTTATAATTTCCTTCCAATGAGCCAGACTTTCTTTCTTTCTTTCTTTCTTTCTTTCTTTCTTTCTTTCTTTCTTTCTTTCTTTCTTTCTTTCTTTCTTTCTTTCTTTCTTTCTTTCTTTCTTAAAAAAAACTAAAGTTCAATCCTGATCAAATTTAAATTTAAATGCTTCTGTTTGCTAGATCGCTTTTGCTTTGATCTCTAAAAAAAATCTGGGATAAAAAAAGGCCACTGTTTTGTCTGCACATCAACTGGACATAGCGTTTTTATAAGAGCGAATGAAAACTTAAAAGAAACTGTGTACGTTTAAGAAATACTTGCATTCAAGGCTGCGTAGAAGTCGAGTTCGCGCTTTCTAAAAAACTGTCCTTTGCGAGCTTCCGTAGCAGTGATAAACATTGACAAGCAGCTGTTTCTGCATGTTAGTGCTCACGTGGAAGATTTTCCAGTGCAAGTTAGCGTTGAAGAAGCAGCTCATTTCTAACACCAACAACATCATGGAGCCTGTCATTAAAATAAACCCAGGTAAGGACAATGGTCCTCCTCGCTTTACTTCTGTTTATAAATGTAGCTAAGGTTCTGTCCAGGTCGCTGCCATCGTTGATGTAGCTTCGTCTCCTAAACTCATTTTCCTCTTCTGACGTCCAGGAGCGTCGAAGTGGGACATCCGTCAGAGGGTTTGGGACTACATAGAAGAAAAGAACTTGGCTAACTTTCCCAGGCCTGTCCACAACAGAATCCCAAACTTTAAGGCAAGTTCCGACTGCAGAAAAACCACCACGTTTTTTAAATTACGTGTTCCGACATCGTAATGCGTTTTTATTATTTGTTAATCCTAATAGTTCTTCCAGCATGAGTGCTGCTTGTGGGCTATTTCGGGTCTCTGGGGTCATTATTTTTTAGGGACCCTAAAAATAGCATGGAACAACTGTTTTTCTCAGTTTTCTTAGGAGAGATACTTCACAGACAGACCACTGCGCAAAGGCTGCAGTTCTTCTAGAGAGAAAGATAATCATCTATGCAATCTGACGTGGTTAATTTCAAAAGTACTTTTTAGTTTTGCGTCACATGGTCGGTTTTCTGCTGAGTGGCATATTCGACACCGTGTGCATGAAAGAGACTGGAAATGCACAGCCTGGCTGCAATATTTTCTTAGATTTTTATGTGGTAGACAAAACTTAAAAGAGTAAATCATTGAGAAGTGGAAGGAAAATCTTACATGATATTCTAAAAACTTAAAATTTAATTTAGATTTCTGTGCCTCCTCTAATATAGCTAAATTAAATCTAGTGCAACCACTTGCTTTCAAAGTTCACCTAATTATCAAATATAGTCCACCCCTTGTGCAAATTAACTACAGTGTAAATACAGATGCTCTGCAGAGGCTTCAGAGGTTTGTTGGGTAACTGTAATAAAAAAAAAAATCTGTGTTCTCTACTTTTAATGTGGGAAAACAAAAATGTTCAATAAAAATGGATGCTCTGGCAAGGTGCTACAGCTATGATATATCTACAAGTTGTCCTCTAAGCTTAATTCAATTTGGACAATTGATTTAGAAACATGCTGCAAAGCTCCCTGGTTTTAGCTACCGTTGCTACAAATCAGGAAACAATTAAGACAAAATTATCTTGTAAACATGACAAATAGTACTACCTCTCAGCTCTGCAATAGTGCTCATTAAACTGATTGATACCCAGTTGAAAAGAAAAAAGAATTAAATCAGGTGTTAAACACAAATGTATTTTCTACATTGCCTCTAAAATAGTAATTGCAAAGTCCTCTAGCTTTAAATGATCAATGTTTTCATGTTATTTATTCTTCCGGTTTGATTTCGTATTGTGTGTTTATTGATCAGGCAGCCAATCAAGCATGCAACAGGCTTGCAGAGCTTCAGGAGTTTAAGTCAAGCCAGACAGTGAAAGTAAACCCAGACAGCCCTCAGCAGCAGGCTCGCTTTGTCACGCTGGAAGTAAGTTGACCAAAAGTGAAGAAAGAAAAAAAAACAACATGTATGAATTGCTATTTTTTCCAGGGGGCTTTCGGAGCCTGCAGCAAAGTGGCAGAGTTGCAGACTTTTGCCCAGACGGCTGAGGTGAAGGTGGATCCTGACAAACCTCTGGAGGGTGCTCGGTTCGCGGTGCTGCAGGTAGCACGCAGCTGTTAGAAGAAAAGCACCAAAAAGCACTTTTTTTTTTCCAAAAATAAAAAATTCTTTGCATTTTTGTGAAGAAGCTGCAGCTGCTCAGATTAATCTGGAGATATAAATCTGTAAAACGGTATATGGAAAAACAAACTATTTAGTGGATTTTTTTTATTTTTTACTTTATAGAATTAGTAACATTGAAGCCATCGTGACAGTTTACATCATTTCATCTTGAATCTTATTGCAACTTTCATCCTCACTCTACAGTTCTCTGATATATGCTAGTTATGTATCAATGTTTAGTTAAAGTTAGTCTAATTCTCAGTCTTTAGTGGTCTATTGTTTGGCGTAATTTACAGGCACAGAAGACTTTGTTGGTTCCGACTCCTCGTCTTCGCTCTGGTCTCTTCAACAAGATCACCCCGCCGCAGGGTGCCAACAAAGAACAGCTGCGTGTTTGCGCCTCATCTCAGGTTTGCAATTTCAGCCTGAAACAATATGCATAAGAGCCAGAGAAATTAAGAGGTTCTTCTAACTGTCTATTGTAACTTTTAAATCTCCTGCAGGGTGTGAAGGACTTCAGTGTTCCTGTTGGCCTGGATGCAAAGGTGAAGGTTGATTTGGTGGTGGTGGGCTCTGTGGCAGTTTCTGAGAAAGGTTTGTTCTTTTTCTGACCAAAGACTGCTGTTTTTTTTTTTTTTTTTTCTGTATATGTAGATAGGCACGGTATCGAAAATGGTTTCTTCAGATCTGAAAGTATTAGAATTTTCTCATTTATTCATCCCAAATAAAGTAACGCTGTTAAACATTTTCTTATTAATTATCATTAGTTTAATTCTGTGTGCTATATAATAATAATAATAATAATAATAATTAATAATAATCAAAAAAACATTTCTTTGAAAAATGCCTGAGCATGCACCTTCTGCAGGGTGCCGGATTGGAAAGGGAGAGGGTTATGCTGATCTGGAGTGGGCCATGATGGCTTCAATGGGAGCCGTGAATGAATCCACTGTGGTTGTCACTGTTGTCCATGACTGTCAGGTTAGTATTTGTCTGATTTCCTGGAAAATTGCAAAGGTTTTATAGTTTGTTTTTTTTTTGCCATTTAATGAAATGATTAAACTGCTGAATTTGTGTTTTAGGTGGTAGACATTCCAGAGGAGCTTATAGGAAGTCATGACCTGACTGTTGATTACATCCTCACACCGACCAGAGTCATTAAGACTGAATGCAAGCTGCCCAAACCACAGGGAGTCATCTGGACTAAGGTAAAAGCTGAGGCTATTTATCTGTCTTGTGTACTGCTAGTGTGAGATTACATTTGGGTTATTCTTTTTGCATGATGATTTAAATTAACTTTCTCAGGTTGAGAAATATATCATGTTAGTTGAAACAGGAACACATACAGTTCAAAGGTTTTTTATACCACAGCTATAATATTTAATAGATTCTATTGCAGCAGTAGGAACAATTGTTGCTGTCATGCTTTAAATGCAATAAATGAAGTGTTGTTTTCTGTTGTAATTTTTTTCTCTAAAAACTGAGAATATACTCTTACTTAAAGGTTATTATACCAGTAAAATCTCATATCCTCTTTCTCTATTATGTCAGACATTGTTCTCTGTTGTCCATTTGAAGTTGCATTTATAACTCTAAGACCTGGATCATGTGATATTTCCTACTCTGTGCCAATACGTAGTATTTAACATTTTTGAAGTGAACCAAAAAAATATACAGCAGTCGTGTATTTCATGGCCAATTTTCTGTTTTCTTTGAGGTTGGAACTGCAATTTCCAAATTTGAATGACATTTTTTTTATTTTATTTATCAAGGGCTATTAACATCTAGAAAAATGATGATTGAGGTGGTATTTTAGAATTGGACAGAAAATGAAAGAAAAAAAATCATAAGATTCTCCTCTTTTATGTGTTAAAGCATTTGTCCACAGACTTTGCTTGTTGATCACTGACGTGACAGTAAAGGGAAAATTGGTCATAAACATGTCTGGCAGATTGATTGATTGATTGATTGATTGATTGATTGATCTTTAAAGTCAACTTAATTTTTCCTTTGACTACAAAGTTTATGTGGGTGAATGTTGAGGAATACATTTTGACTTTTGTCACCTTTTCCATACTTTGAATGCGACCTAACGCCTGTGTGTAGCTTGATTCGGCTGTATCTGCTCACAGCCTTGCCGGTATGTAGCGCACAATGCTGCCTTTCCAGTATTTCAGCTGTTTCTTTCGCAATGACCCAAACATATCAATTTTATTTTCCAGGAAACTAACATAACATTCTCATTACATATGAATAGAAAACTTCCATAAACATAATCCTCCTCACCGCTGGCTTTGCTTCAGACCACAGCGATATTTCTTTTTTTACTCATCCAGCAGCAGAGTATTTATTTTGTTTTCAGAAGCCCAGTCAGCTGCTCCTCTGCGTCGAAACACTTCTTGCTTTGTCATGGTTATGTTAAAAACCATGACATATATTTATACAAAAGAAAATAAGATGCAAAGAAAAGCAATAGCATGAATTAAGGCACTGCATCAGTGATATGTGTTTCTTTTTTTAATATTTAAGCATTATTATATCTGGAAAGCCTTTGAGATAAAATCTCTTTTTTTGATGGAGACCTGGCCAAGAGGCACATTGGTATACAGTTTACAAAATGGTAATTAAAAGGTACAATTAAACCCTTATCAAATATACATACTAATTCTTGGTCATAAGTTAGTAAAATGTGTCAATATTTTCACTTCCTATTAACTATTTTACCACAGTGTTACTGCTTTTTAGGTACTTCTAAGGTCTTCCCCCCCCCTGCCCAACTCAGATATTGAATATTTACAATATATATTTTTAATTACTTTTATATAAAGAAATAAAATTTTTAAAATGATTGCATTCATTTTTTTTTCTGCTGAGACAGTGAACTTGCTTGCTTATTTCTCTTGTTGATGCTTTTACAGATGTTCTTGTTCCATATTGGAAGCCTCTAGGCTGTTATCAGGCAGCTTTTGCAAATGTAATTTTACCTGAAGGGCTTTTCCCCAGACTGAGCTCCAGTACCCCAGACTGAGCTCCAGTACCCCAGACTGAGCTCCAGTACCCCAGACTGAGCTCCAGTACCTACTTTAAGGTCACACTGCCCCCTAGTGGACCAACCCCGCTTACTCATGTTCTTATGAGACACGAGTGTTTTAAAAGTGTTTCTTTATGCAAATGTTTCACTCATATAGCCTTCAATACGCAATACATCTGCTGTATGAACGCATCCTTTCTGTACGATGTCCAATTTTTACTTTCTTTCCTGTCTATTTATTATATGGTGTGGCTTGAATCCTCCTCCTGATTTATTTCCACTGGCAGAGACTTTGTGTGAATTTCTTGTTGATAATATTTCTTCTCACCCGACACGACGAGCATATCATTCTCGTCTTGTGGCCATGTTGTGTGTAACCTCTGGGTTCTCTCAGACACACATGTAAGTAAACAAGGCCCAGTGACCTCCCAGCCAGGAAGGCCAAGTCTGATCATCAAAGGCGGCTCTGCCCAGCCACCTTGGCTCTGCAGGGTTCAGGAGGAACGACGGGTCAAACAGGCCAGTGTGAAAAACAATAGGCTTGTATCCTTTACATGACTGGTCAGCATCAAAGGCTGCCAGGACACTTGAAGACCCAACAAATCAAGACGGCAGCGGTTATTTTTAACTGTGTGGGAAGTGAAATATCCTGCTGCTGTAAAGATATTTATTAACGGCGGGCAGTATGGGCTAAAACCGGTTCTTTTGTCTTTAGCTGGATGCAGAAAAGTTGGAGAAAATTCCCATCCTGAAGAAGCTGCGTGCTCTGGAGGAACAGGCTGGGAAGGACGTGACTCTGGGGACAGCGTCGCATGCAGCAGAGCCCGGCCTGCAAACTAATCAACCAAAAAGACAACCCAGACGGAGGCCAAGGCGGAATACACAACAGGATACCGAGGGAGAAACCAGCCAGGAATCTAGACGGGAGAAAAAAGGAGAGGCAGATCAGAAACCCAGACAGCAGCCAGCGAGAGCCAGGAAAGACAGCAGGGGAAGTGGCAGAGGAGATGAGGAGGGAGAGGCTGGCAAAGTGGCGAAAGGTAGGAGCAGGAGGGTGGCGAGGGAGCAGGGCCCAGAGGAAGGCAGAGGCGAAGCGACGAGCCAGCGGAAGCTCCCTCAAAGTGTGACCACCGTGTACCTGGGAGGAATCCCCGCCGGGCTGCGTGTCAGTGAGCTGAAGACCGCGCTCAGGGAGAGGAGCGCCGCCCCGCTGAGGCTCACCTGGCAGGGGGCGCAGCACAGAGCCTTCCTGGACTACAGCGACCCCCAGGTGGCAGACCAAGCCCTGGAGGCGCTGCAGGGCCTGAGCCTGAACGGTCACAGCCTGCAGGCCGAGCTGGCCAAGAGCCAGCGGGGACACAAGAGGTCCGGACAGAGACAAAAGCCATCCGCGGCTGCGAAGGCAAATGCGTCCCCGCCAGATGCTAAAAGCGACGCCGCCAAGGAGGCTGATCAGTAACGGCAGCAGGCAGCGCACCGCCACAAAATACCTTCATATTAATGCACGTTTAATATCTTTAGAAGTGTTGATCTGTTTTTATCATTTCAAATGAAATCTGTTACATGAGCTTAATGTTCGCTGTAGTTTTCTAGCAAAAACAAGACTTGAAGGTGTGAGGTGAAATTAAACGTAGGGTCAGTATGAAACATTTCCTGAATTGTGTTTGTAGTAACATTTGAAATAAGCTTAAAGATTCCCACATGTGCCTTTCTCTGTTTCCACCCAACTCTCACTCCATGTGTTTAGGTCATCTTCCTTCCTGAAGGTTTATTTTGTGTAATTTCTTGCTGCAGGTCACGACGTTTCTGTAGCTTTCTGTTCTAATTTAAAGACACACTAAATTTATTTTTCATTTTTTCATAGTCAAGCTTTTCCAGCTATAAAAAAAAAAAAGCTTTTAGGACTGATAGTCTGTTGGAGGGAAAAAAAAAAAAAAAAGGCAACACAAATGACTCCACCATCTGGAAACCATGTAAATGATATTGATTATGGGTGCATGAGACCTTACAATGACATTTCAAGAAACTTTCAGTTTGCAAGAAAACTTACATGAACAAAGTTGCCATGTCTTTAATTTATCTTTTTTTTTTTAAAAGCATTCTTTTTTCATTTTCTTTGATCCAATTCTGAAAAACAGAAGTGTTGTCAAATTTTGTATTTAAGATAGCATTGGAAACCACTGAAACCACACATGTCCCACTGGATAAACTCAAAGTCAAACCTTTTGTGCTATTTTAGCTAAGATTTATGTAAATCTAGTAAGTCTAGAGAGCCCTAGTTTGGCCGTAATTATTTTTTTTTTAGCTTATTCGTGTGATTTTTAACCTGCGAAATTCAGGTTTTGTAGTTCGAGTTTAAGATCATTGTTTGTATTTTTGTGTAAAGCTGTTACGTTAAGGCAGATTTGCTTCTTAGTCATTTCAACTTTTTTTTTTTACTGTGACATCCTGTTTCGATCCTCTGTTTAATCTGTCTGATAACAATATTAAAGCACCCAGTCATAATTAGACAGCATTTATCTTTTTTTTTTCCTCTCCAAATGAAACGGTTGCACCAAGCTTTGTTTCGGTTGTGATGAACGTTGAAAAGGATGAACTTGTGCCCTTTCTTAAAATGAAAGATGAGAATTGTGAGCTCAGTCTTCAAACTAAAAACTATTCTAAATGGTATAGAGCTTACGTTTATGCATGACGTTTTAGACAATCGTTTTCCTTTGTGAAAACGGGGTGATAATGTATCACATAAGACGCCATAAAAGTGGAGCAAATCTAAAGTTTTTTCCTAATGAGTCACTGCCTTTCTGAAGTTCTCACTGGAGCTCACCTCTGAAAATGTCTGTCTGAGCTTCTCACAAGAGATTCATCTGAAACTCAATCATCCAATCCACTTATCCTGATTGGTGTGCAGTGTATTGTAGCTCTGTGTTTCTGTTTTACAGATCTCAATGTTACCTGACAAATGACCGCCAGCTCTGTTGGCTCTAAAGCCCGGCTCCTCTGAGACACCAGCCCGCGGTGCATCTGTCTGCACGGAGCGGGGCTCGGGCTTTTTATGGAGCTGTCATCCAGGCCTGGCCTGGGAACAGCTGCCCGTCTCTCTCTCTCTCTCTGCGTCTCTCTCTCTCTCTCTCCTGAGCCCCAACAGAGTCGTGAACCTCAGCAAATGTCATCAGTTAGTTAAAGTGCCGTTGCCCCTGCTCAGGCCGCGCAGCGTGGTATTTCACTGGGGTTCAGTCAGTGGTCATGTGAGATATCAGAGCAACTAAATGGAGTGAGTGCGTTGCTCTCTGTGAGGATGCATGCCTGGACGCCAGCACCAGCAAATCCTACAGACTAAGATTAGCAAGACCATCCTGCGTGTTCCGGATTATAAGATTTGTGAATCGGAGCAGGTCGTGTTGCGTTTGGCTTCAGAGAGTAGCTTCTAGAACCAAAGTGTATTGTAGCAATCTTTCCTGGGGTTAATTCAAAGGATGACGCTTCGTATCTAAACAAATGAGAGCCGCAGCCAAAAGTAATGCCCATAGAAAATCTTAAACTTTCACCGTGCTGAATTCTGTTTTGATTTAAGTCTATTGCGATTAATCGAACACGCTGGTCTACACATATTCATTACTTGCGCTTACTTTAATTGCGTCGTGTTGTTTCGCGTAATAATGAATTAATGTTAGATTATTCTTCATTATGTAGTTTTTGTCACTGCACAACTACATATGTGTATTTTTTATGTAGCCCTGAAGGATTAAGGCTATAGCAAAAATAATTCATTTGCATTTTTGATGCAGATTGAGATTCATTTTTCTAATTTTACGTTATTTTACTTTAAATTATGAATACTTTTGAGTAATATATCTTAAATTTACACTGGAGTGAGATATCTTTTGTTTCATATTTACAACATGAACATTTTGAACGCCAGTGCAACCACCTGACTTTGTGAATCAAAGTTTATTTGATTTATTAATTTCGATCCATTTTTCAATTTGAATGACTTAACGTATTGATTTATTTCCCCTCCAAATTTCTTTAAAAAAAATCCTAATTTTAGGAAGAAGGGATCTGAATTATTGTTGAGCGAAACGCACGTTGGTTCCCAATGGTTTCCGTTTTTTCTTTACATAGTTCGTCACAACATTCCTCTAAAATGCAAAATAAACTCCCGTTTTATGGACTTAGAAGGTCAATCAGCCCCAGAATTCGGGTGGTTTTATTTTAATTAAAAAAATGATGAAACATCAGCTCACACAGGATGAACCCTCGCCGTTTTTCCTGATAATAGCCTATCTACACTAATAGTCCACATAAATTTGACAAACGAGACAGTGCTTACAATATATCCTTATTTTCATTTTTTTTAAAACAAATAACACGCGTCTTGACAAATATTGCCAATAAAGCACGGAACTCCTTGGCCAGTTCGCCTGAAATTGAAAATACAGGCCTAGAGAATAAATAAAAAGTTGCGCTTATAGGCTATTCAAAAAGTGCCATTTTTTTTACACAGTATACAGTATGGACGTACAGTATATAGGCCTATGTAATGTCCATAATTATTTATTCAGAAATCAACGCCGGGTATTTTGTTCCAGCTAATTTGTCAACAACATGAAAATTAGGAATAATAATAATAATAATAACAATAATAATAATAATAACTTTAAACGGAAAAAAAACGAAGGTGTGCATATTTTACAAAATGATTAAACATGTGAGAAGTGAGAGGTCATCCGCTCCGCAGGACTAAGTACCAAACAGCAAGTTTCTTATTTTCTCTCTCTCTCTCTCTCTCTTTGTTATGCCACTTTGAAGGTATGGAATTGTTTGTTTTATTATATATTATTATTATTATTTTATTATTGTGTGGCTTCAGTCGTCTGGTATCCAACAACACAGAGAAGTAGTCCGGTCTACAGGAAGCAAGGAGCTCTCTCCTCAGCACAAAAGTCTCTCAGTGGTGATTTTTGTTGTTTTATTGTTTTAATTCTCTGTTCCCGTGCTGCTGTCTGCATGGCTCCAGTCCAAGTGACTCTCTCTCTCTTTCTCTCTCTCTCTCTCTCTCACACACGCACACGCACACATACACACACACCGTCCACGCGGTGTGCAGCGTGTCCCGGCGGGGTTCACATCACGCACGGCTTGATGTCCTGGTAGGAGACCTGCTGGTGGTGGTAGTAGGAGCTGTTTCCCGGTGAATGCATGGCGGAGGACGTCATGGCGTTGAAGGAGAACACGAACTCCTTCCGGTCGCACATGCTGGGAGACTGGGAATGGTACCGAGGAATACCTGCGGAGAGAGAATGGGGAATATTAAAAAAAAAAAAAAAAAAAAAAAAAAAAAACAAATGAAAAACTTCTGGGAAATTTAATTTTGAAGATGCCATAAATTCATTTTTATTTTTTTTTTTTAGATTTATTTGTAAATACAAGAGCAATAAAAATATGATTATATTGGCATAGAATAAGTAAACTGAAAATATAATCCCGGCTCTTCTAAACAGTTAAACAAAAACACATTCTTTCAGTTTTAATTTTAAATTTTCCAAAGTACACGTTTGTTTGCATAATTTTAACTATAAGTTGAACACATTGTTTTTTTTATGTGGTTTTTCTTTCTCTTTTTGTTTTTCTCTTTCTCACAAAGCCGAAGTTCATTAAACAGGCAGAATCAAGATCGTCGAAAGCAGAGGCGGGCTAAGAAGGGTTAATTGACAGCGGCCCTCTTGCACGCCAGTCCCGGAGGACCGGGGCCCTCGGGGCAAGGCAGGCTGGACCTTACCGCGCTTGTTTTTATAGCGCCGAGATTGGCACGCTTCTCTGCCATCCCCACGCCTTATTTGTCCTTATCCTTTCCATAAAATAAAGTAAACGTCTCGTTTTCATGCAAGTTTTATTCAAACGGAAACTGATATTTGTGCGTGTTAATTTCAAAAGGATAAAATAGGTGGTAATTAATCCCGGTGGCATTAATTTCGGATATTCCGCAGTAAAGCAGCAGAGTTAAGGCTGTGTTGTTTGACGGCGAAATAACGTTGCGGTTTTTGGCACAAAAACCGACGTGTACGTTTTTTTCATGCTGCCTATAAAACAAAATCTACTTCTTTCGCGCGAATTAAATTTTGTGCTTCTCGTGTTGGAGTGTGGTCTTTTTATTTGTTTTCTTTGTGAATTTCCACATCAGCTGCATCGCGGAATATTGAACAGTTTCGTGACATCGTAAGCTTTAAGTGTACCTTGTAAATCTGTGGTGCTGTGTCCGTTCTGGTGCAGGTACGACTGGTCCAGTGAGTGTGTGGGCAAGCTCGGCTGCAGGCTGTTCGCCCCCGGATTGCACGGAGACAGCGGCTGCTGCTTGATGTACGAAGCCCCGTTGTTGAGCGACGCTGGTGGGGCCGAGGCCCACGCCGAAGCCGAGCTCGAGTAGACGGGGTGAGGCTCCATGACTCCCCCGCTGGTCAGCAACGGGGAGGCGGAATTGTCGTGGTGGGGGTAATCGCTCCCAGTGGACGCCGTGCAACTTCCCATGTAGGAATGTCCACTGTTGCCCGACAAGTGAGACATGGAGTGGCCGGACAGACCCATCCCATCCATGTTACCTGCCAAGTGTCCATTCATCATCCCGATCCCGCTGTCCAGAGACAGGCTGTTGGGCGGACAAGACAGGCCCCCGCCGCTGCCCTGGTAGTTGTACGCCTCGGGAATGTGGTTGAATCCCAGGCCGTTCATCATGCTGTACATGGGCTTCAGCGCCTGGCATTTGCGCCTGAAGCCTCTGGGTCTCCTTCTGAAGGAGCCCTCCTCGAACATGAATTCGCTGGCCGGGTCGATAGTCCAATAGTGGCCCTTCCCCGGTCGGCCCAGGCCCTTGGGCAGCTTAATGAAGCACTCGTTCAGAGACAAGTTGTGACGCACGGAGTTCTTCCATCCCTGATACGAGCCCCTGAAGAACGGGAAGCGGCTCTGCAGGAACTGGTAGATCTCACTGAGCGTCAGCCGCTTGGTTGGGGAACTCTGGATGGCCATGACTATCAAGGCTATGTACGAGTAAGGGGGCTTCTCTGGTCGCCGGATCCCTGCGTTCGTCTTCTTGGTTTTCGTGGTGGAGGACGCGGTTTCCATCACCACAGTCTGTCCATGCGGTTTCTCCGGCGCGGACATCGGGCTGCTCTGGGCAGGAGGCTGCGCTGGGGGCTGCTGGACCTCTGCCGTCATTTAGTTTGCCTGGATTCAGTCTTCGAGGTGGCAAAGACAAAAAAATATATATATGTATATATATTTCTCCACTTATGGTTAGAAAGTCTGACAACACTTCCCTGGCATAAAGAGGAGGGGTGGGAAAAGACCCCAAACCCAAAAGCGGACGATTGTCTTTTAGACTCTCCTTCGTTGGTTTTAATTCTGTCCTGTTTGGAGTCTGAAGCCGGAGCGTTTTGTTTCCTTTTTCTTTAAAAAAAAAAAAAAAAAAGGCGACGTCCGAAATGGAGCACGGAGGAGAACAGGAGCCGCTTTCCACTTCAGTTGGTGTGTTGTCGTGCGTCCGCGGAGCTCACTTTTTACTTATCTGTTGCCATCGGCGCATTGGAAGCTGTAAGCCTTGTCATCCTAATGCTGGGGGCCCGCCCAGTCCCCTCCTACTCCAGTGGTGGGCTGCAAACACACGCACATCTGCGTGCATGCGCTCACCGTTTTTTAGCAAAATGATTTGTTTTTTTATATCTAACAGATATGGATTTTATATGTTATCTCGAGGAAATTAATTTATTCATTACACCCCTGGATCATAAAAAAAATAACTATATGCATCTGTCTTCCGCTGCGGATTTGTGTCATACTGTATTCCAATTTGAGTTTATGTTTGTTTTTTATGCATTAATATATATTTTTTTAATTTAAACAAAAATATTTTCATTTGAAAACATCCAATCTATGCAGTATGTCTCGTTTTTTTAATGTGCGAGTGAGTCAATGAGCCTCGTTGAAGCTGCAGCAGGAAGGATATGACTCACATTAAATACTTTAATAAAAAAGACATAAAAAATATAAAACTATCTATTTGACAGCGCGCTCCTCACATTCAAAATCTGCCTCCGGATTTCTGTGAAAGATAGTCAGGGACTTGGGCAGGATGTTTATACAACAAAATGTAAACATTTTCCCGGACCTTCTTTAAATAAGAAAATCAGGCAAAAGCCTTGTTAGATCTGCTAATACCACACAAACTAATGCCGATATGGCAAGAAATAATGCGCGTCGTTTTTACGGAAGGCTACATGTTGGACTCCCCCCCCCCACCACCTCTCTCTTCTTTTACAAATGTATATTGTTTGTGCAATGCAGTCATAATATTTACGCAGGGACGCGGGAGGAGTGAGGTGGAGACTCAGCCGAGCTGGGAGCGCACAAACTCGGACGGAGGACTTGAGATCGACTCCTGCAGGGGAGAGAAATCACGGAGTGATCCGGGATCCGAGGTAAGGATTTACCAGACCCACAACGAGATCGGTGGTCGTTTTAAAGATGCGGCGCGTTAGGAGGAACTCTGCGCTTGCTGTGTGAGAGATGGAAAGGACTAAGGGTTGAGATTAAAACATGCATGAAGCTCTAGAAATTAGGACTGGGCTACAAATCAATCAGAGGACGGTGCGCACGAGTTTGCTTGTGCATGTTTTTGTTTTTGTTGTTGTTGTTGTTTTTTAAACTGACCTGTGGCTTTAGCCTGTTTCACCCTGGGAGTGAGATCAGTCCATATAGCCTAAAACTGTTGACAGTGAGTTCCTTATTGTTCCCAGGAGATCTCAGATGGCTGCAGCCTTCAGTTTCTTCAAAACCCGCGGGTGAAGTTAACCTTTCCATTGTTTTATTTATTGGTTCTCATTCTTAGAAGTGAAAAATCATACTTGGCTGTTTGAAGCATCAAAAAAAAGTAAACATCTGGCCTCTGCGTAAAATCAGAGAACACCTTGATAGAGCGTCTTCATGCGAGTAAAGCTTTTCTTTAGTGCTATGTAGGTAGCAGATTTACATACATGACGACTTTTAAATGATCTCTCAGTTAATATAGGATGTGCATGGCTGCTTCACATACACATATTTCACAATAATATGTTGGAAATTAGATGTCGCCCTTTGTTCCAGTCATGCAGAAGAGTTAAAGTCGAACATAAATGCCCATGTGCGTCACTGATTCGACTCTGCTCGGCCGCTCTCTTGCACTGAGAGCCGCATATTCAACAGTGAAGCGGACCACCCAGCGCGCACCAGGGACAGGCAGGCGCGCTCCCGTGCTCCCCTCTGCCCACTGCATTTAATTACCGCTGATGACTTCATTCCATTAAGGCTTTTCCTCTCTCTCACGCTCAGTCGTCTCATGTCATATTACTCCAAAAGGAGAAGGCATATTTAGATTTTTTTTTTTTTTTTTTTTTACTTTTTTGCTCATGCGTCTCAGGCCAGTTTCCAGAGCCGGCTCAAGGAGGTACAAGGCCTTAATTCCGGGATTTCACATGAGGGGGCCCACCCCACAGCGCAACTTTGATTGGTCATTTTTGAATTTTACATCCTTCAGCTTGTTTTACCACCGAGTAGAGAGCAAGAATGAATGGATTCAATTCACACAAAATCCTGGTTGTTTCTGACTTGATAAGCACACAGTCACTTCTCATTTTTAAATGAATGCCATTTGGAATAAAGTGTTCATTTTTATGTTCAGCATTGCCCAAATTTTTCTATACAAGACCGTCTTTTACTTTTTCATCGTTCTTTAATTAAATAGCAAAATTCAGCAACACTGTTTGTCTGGTAATATATTTAGGTGAATTGTGTTATAACTTCTAAAGTTAAGCTAATGACAAAGTCAAACAAATGTAAAAACTATGTGATCATTTTCTTAAAGTCTAATCAGCAACATGGTTAATTTAGAGGAAAATCATTATAGTATGATTTTAAAAAGATAATTTTAGAAAAAAAATGAATTTAAACATAAGAACGGCAAATGTTTAGTAACATGACAGGACTGTTTAGGATTCAGAGATTTAAAGGCAGTTATGTTCATCACATTTCTGCAGACAGCAAAATCCAACAAGTTTCTCTGACTTGCAGATCAATTAGAAATATCACAGATGAAGTTGGCAGAAAGCAAATGTTAAAAAAAAATTCTCTGATTTAAAAAAAAATAAAAAATTTGCACCAACTTAACATAAGAGAATTTCATAATGTAATTATGTTAAATTAAGCCAGGAATTATTTAGATTTTAGAATGACACTGAAAAGGCTCGGGCTTTATAGAGTCTGTTTAAGTTTCAATCACTTCAGCAGCTTTGCAAAAGGTTTATGATATAAATGTAACACTATATTATAATAAAAATGTATAAGGGAGTTACAATATAAACAAATGCAGGAAGCTTGGCTTATCTTTAAAAACACTTCATAAACAAACAAGCTGATTAATTTATAGAAAAAAGTTTCCTCCTGGCTCCCATGGCCAGCGGTGGCCTTCAGCAGCCGCAAAGCCTGCTTGTACATCAGGCCGGCTCTGTCAGTTTCTGTAACATAAAAATGTTTATCCATCAGTGTTGGACGCTGATTCGGCGCTCAAAGCGGCATTTCTCCTTTTGCCCTGTTCCAGCTGTACGTTCAGGAGAGAGGCCATTCATTAATGTCACTCTACCTTCTGCCAACATGTTCAACATGTTTGAGCCACAAAGGAAAACGCTGCCATGAGAAAGTGGTAAAAAAAAAAAAAGAGAGAGAGAAAGATCTGCGTGTTCATTACTGCATGCAGAGGCTTGGGAGCCGAGATCAGAGCTTCCCTGTTGCTCCGTCACAGACAAAGTCCTGCACTTTTCCATGACGTCCCAACATGAAATATTTGACAGCGCTGCACCCTCAGGAATGTTCAGTCACTTCAGGCCAGGTACAACACTCTGAAATATTAAACACAGCCTAGATGTCGAGCGCAAAAATGCATGTTACATTAACTTATGCATGTCATACGACTGCTCCTTGTAATTGGAACGTCGTCATTGTCTTATGAATTACTTCAGTCCTTAATGGTGTTTAATTAAAAAGAAAAGAAAAAAGAAACGTTTCTAGCGCCTGTTCAGATCAAAACGAGACACAAATACATGATCGGCGGCGACTTCAAGGGTTTCCAGGGGGACAATGACCACCTCCATAAATGTGCCACTGTGGGCCCCAAGTATCAAACATTAAACACATGAAATTAAATGAGCTTTGAGGAGTTGCCTCTTCTATTTCATACAAAAACTAGGAGACTTACATTTGTAATTAAAACAGGTTCTTACTAATGAAATCAGCAGATGTTTTGGATCTGCTTGAACACACACACACACACACACACACAAATTCAGATTATATTTCAAGTTAATGAGCAAGTGCAACCAATCTGAATAAAACTTGTGTGTCAGCTCTAGTGGAACCTTTGTGATGTATGGAAACATGAAGAGCCATCTGAACCTACCTGGCCATCCTTAGCTTATTATTATTATTATTATTATTATTATTATTATTATTATTATTATTATTAATTTATTTATCTATCCAGATGAACTCAGAAATGACACCTGCAGCAGGCCACGAATCACAGACCCAATAGTAGCAGTGGTCAGCAGGACGCAGAAACAGAAACATTGGCTCATCGAAACCCGCCTTCGCATTTTAAGTGTTAAGCATAAATTGAATTTTTCATCCACAGAGCATCATGTCTGAGTAATAGTTTCAACAGTTTGTCTCCTGGGTGGTGAAAGAGGGCGGCAGAGGGTCACCGAGGGGCCGCACAGACTTTGTTTGGAGGACAACGCTCCAGAAAAATCCATCAACTGGGCCCGAATCCATCCGAACTGAACTTGAGTCAAGTTTTTGGAGAAAGCTTTGTCTCTGAGGTCAGCGTACGGAGGTTTATCATCCAAATGCCCCCATAGCCTCAAGAGGAAATGCGCGTGATGTTAACCCAATTACTACACTGAGCATATTTTCTAAAATATATGCTCGAAACGGTTAGTAATGCAATTAAAAGTCTCAAATGCCAAAAAATATTTTAAACGGCATGTTAAAGAGACTCTTCATTTGCATCAGCGGGCCTGCAAAGGATATCGAAGTTTGCTGCATTTACTGTTTTGTCTTTTATCTCTATAATTTTCTGCCCACGATTGGCGGGAATAAATGATTAAGTTATATAATATGGTGGATAACAGAGACAGAGCAGGGACGTAGATTGTACTACGCAGAACTCACAAACTGAAAAGAAAAGAATTGGTTTAGTCAATGCGTCTGAGTCTTAATGCCACATAGTTCAATGACAGTTGAACTATTCAATCGAATTAAACATTTTTACGGATTAATTGCGATATAAATTGTTTTTGCGTTCTTTTGCCTCCTGGGTGTTGTCTGCAGCTCACTCAGCATTGTCACTTTAATTGAAAACAGTGTAAAGTCGACGCGGGTACCCTGCCCCCTTCATCCCCCCCTTCACTTTCCCTGTGCGCGGTAGGTGGCCGTGTATATTTTCGTTGAAGTGCTGTTTATGTGATCGGGAAGGGACTGGGCTGCGCGCAGACCGCTGATTGCGCGCATTGGGTCGCTGCGTCAATGCGAAGCGGGTTTGATGGGCGCCGCCAGCAATCAGCAGCGGCGCAAATGTGCGCTCAATGAGTTTTTGCGCGTCCAAAACAGATATCTGAATTGTGCTTCGTTGTATGCGGCGGCGCAGAGACACAGCCTTTATGTTCCCTTTGATTTGTGTTCATTTTCAGATGACGAACTGTTCAAACAATAAGGATGTATGTGGAATCCGGGGTCATAATTTGAAACAAAAAAAATAAATAAATAAATAAAATTTCATCAGGGTATTTTAGGTCATTCGCACTGATCCTATTTCTACTGTATTTGGTGATTTTTTTAAATTTTTTTTAACTCAAAATGTGCCACGGATATTACATTGAACAAATTCGTTAATTTCATCTAAAAAAAGGGGAATCTAATATAATGATATAATGTTGTTTTTTTATGCTGAATTTATTCATAAAAAAGACTTAAAAACTCAATTCGATCTGATCCCACAT
Source organism: Poecilia latipinna (assembly GCF_001443285.1). NCBI lineage: Eukaryota > Metazoa > Chordata > Actinopteri > Cyprinodontiformes > Poeciliidae > Poecilia > Poecilia latipinna. The sequence continues at coordinate 738,431 of NW_015113064.1, read as the reverse complement.
TAAACCGTCGAGTCAATAACGTATTTTAAGATTAAAACAAGCTGAGCCATTTCACTTACACATTCAACTAACGGATAGTTTTATGACGACAACAGCTTATTTTCTGCTCAATAATACGAGGAAGAATGAAATAACACGCAATTAATCGTCCTTCTGAAGGGGAAAATAATCTAAATCAATCTGTCTTTATCATATCACTTTCCATTCAGAACGAGCGCAATACTAGATAAAATCAAAGGGCGATGGAAGTCAAACAACAATGTGAGAAAGGGAGAAATAATGAGCTAAACATGGTCAATTGTGGGGAATAATAAATGACGTACAGAAAGGCCTACTTAACAAACTACAATAGAAGTTTGTTAATGACGAGACACTAATAAAAACAAACAAAAAGGATGAAATAAGTAAATATGTGAACGAATAAATACAAAAGACCAACTTGTTTAAAAAGTTAGTTAACAGCAAGAAATCAAAAATAAATCAGCAAAATATATTAATCCAATACAAACACAATTAAGACAAAAATAAAATAGTTACACTTGATGGTTGACATTGGTTTATCTCTGGTTTAATCCTGCAAACCTCTACAGCTGCAATTAGTTGTTACAGCAGCTTCACCTGGGCAACCAGGACTCTGGGAAAATATGTGTTATGTAGAAATTGGACCTGAAAAAATAACATTCACACATTCAATTTGTTAATAAAGATTTCAAATTTCAAAGATGAAATCAAACCAGTTTGATTTGGGGTTAAAACTTCCCTGAAAACCTCTGAACTTTGTTGCTAATAACCTGTATCAAGTAGTTTTTATGTCATTGTTTTGTTTGTTTTTTAAAATTTAAAACTTATACAATTTCAAGCAAAATGTGGGTATTTTTTACAAATGTTTTTATGGGAACTCCAAACTTCCTGATCAAGAATATTTCACGAATGATCCCCCGTGTGCCATATTTTAAAAAAATAAATATTTAATTTCCTATTTATGGTCTCACTGGTTTGTACCAAATATTAATGAAATAAAGTCGATTAACCGGACGACTGTGGTATTTTTAGTCACTTTTATGTATGCAGCTCTGTACACACCACAACATAAATGAACACGAAGGCCGCAGAGGGAAGGGTTTGGCAGGTCCAGAGTTTTTACAAACTCCCAACCGTCCAGATGTGGTTTATGGTTGCACAGAAAATGTTTTATAATGTTTCATTGCTTATACCTGTTTAAACTCAACTCAAGCTCTTCGGATTAAAAAGAAAAAGAAGAAGAAGAAAAAACCCCAGCTGTACTAAAAAGAAAATAATATTACTGAATAAACATTTCAGAAACGTGTTAATTTAGAATTGAAAGGTAAAATAGCATAATGTGTTTTTTTTCTGTATATTTTTAAATCTGAGGAGGCTGTGATTTTTAATTTACTGCGTTTTTAGAGAAGGAACTATATTTATTTCAGCTTCATGACTTTTTCCCAGAATAGTAGTTCATCTTTTACTATTATCCCTTCTGATCTTTCATGATTTTTTTTTTCAATTCCAAGAATCCTGAGATCATTTTGAGTAAATTTGCAGGTTCCTTTTTGCTTGTCGTGTGTGTGTGTGTGTGGTCTTCACATCTGTCTAATGGATGAGGGCTGTGAACGCAAATGATTGCTTCAGTTCAAAACTGGAAAAAACATTCATTAACTTTATTTTCATGTCAAGTTGAAGATTTAAAGAGACACAGACTTTGGGCTTTAGGTTATCTCAATTCCTTATGATTCCCCACTTGTATTTCTTTTTAGATGCAACATAGTGACGCATCTAACTTAGTTGCAGAGCTTTACTGATGTGTAATTTATTTTTGTAAAATGAGACAGATGCTAACACAAAAACATGCTTTTTTTTTTTTACAAGGCAAAACAAACAAAGCGACCAACTTCTGTCTCGAGTTATTATTATTATTATTATTATTTATTTTTTTTAGCTTCAACTCTCTTTCTGCTGGCCTGGCCTCTTTGCAACGCCTCGGCCTCTCGGTGAGTGGGAGCCTGTTTGGGGCCCCACCCTGCAGGCCCGCGCACACCTCCCAGAGTTGGTCCATCATGGCCTGTCTAACTTAGGGAGACATCAATAATGAGAGCTGAAGCAGAAACCACAGCGGAGAACACAAAAGAGACAGGGAGGGCACGCGCAGGCCACAACTGGCTCTGCTGCAGGTTAGCTCCTTTGATACCGCCTTGATGGTAGTTTGATGGGTGCACATGGGGCAACATGGGTTTATACGTCCATGTTTACATAACATCTATGGTGTTTACACGCAGCCCACCAACTCTTCTCTGCTCTCCTCTGAAGGGGGATTTTCCTGTGGCACACTGCTTCGGAAAAAGCAATTAAGAATTCCCAAACAGTGCACCACAATGGGAGATATCATTGGTGCAATGTGTGTTCCATGTCCCTCACAGTTTTTGTCTGGAATGAGCCGACTATTTTTAATCTGCGCACAACCCAATCCACCTACAGAGAAACCACAAATTGAATGAAGAAGAGAAGTGGGGTGGGGGAGGGGGGATGGGTGGGCATAATTGCCTATTGTGGAGCTCAAACTCCTCTGTTCTGGCATAAACAGCTTCGGTAGTTTACAGCTTGATAGTCAGTGCCCCTGCCGGTTTCAAACTGGGGCATATCCTCGTTGTCTGTGGGAACTCGTAGCCAAAAAGCAGTGGTTGGAATCAGCCAGGAATGTTCTGGGATGGTAACTGGATTCAGTCATATAATGCCCGACTCTCCGCATTGGAACACCGGGGTGGGAAAAAGGCCGAAAGCATTTCCTGAGCGGAGAGGGGGCGTGGGGGGGTCCCAGTGAAGCATCACATGTATGGCATCGTGTGACAGAGATCCTGCCAGGTTTAGGCAGCGATACCGACCCAGGACAGGAGCAGAGAGGAGTACATACAGCTAGCAGGGAGATGTGGTGGGCAGCGCGAGGGATGAAACTTGGAGAGAGACCGACGATGCCTGGGAAGAGCCAAAATATCACAGCCTGAAACATATTTCAGGCTGTGGAGCGCCTGAAAGATTAACAGGTCAAGGAGCAAATACATGCATTTTACTAAATATAATGTTTATGGAACAAAAAAGTAACTTTACTTCTGGCACCTCAATTTTACAACATAATATCATTCTGTTGTTGCTTAGCTGCTCTAATACTCATAAAAGCACAAATGCATTAAGAAGACTCCTGAAGGATCAACAGGCTATTAACAGCTAATGAATCTGATTCAAGTCTAGATAGATAGATAGATAGATAGATAGATAGATAGATAGATAGATAGATAGATAGATAGATAGATAGATAGATTAGCATAATCTTTAATTTTCTTAATTTAGAACGTAATCCAGCTGTAATCTTCTCCACAAATTGATCAGTATTTGTTGAACTGACGAAACAGGAAGTCCAGAGTGCATGATTACATTTGCAAAGCTCCGAATTTGAGTCATATCAGCAGAGTGATACCATAACTTTTATTTGTGGTTTAACACTTCATTTTGTTCTTACTGTAATGGTGCCATTAGCAGACATTAGAGCAAATCTGTCTACTTTTCTGTGCACACACGCATTTGTATGTCAGCGGCCGGTTATGCGCGCCCGTAATGTCTGCCTGTAGCCGCATGTGTTCATGTGTCAGTGCCAGTTGGAGAATGTTGTTGACTAAATATTTGTATGCGCCTTAGTGGACAGGCTCTGCTCCCTCTGGCTTGTGTAAACGCTAACGACGCTGGGAGAGAAATCTTACCCTGTAATTGTCGGAGGGCTTTTTTATTTTCACCTGCTACCGGCCTCTTTCCGTTGGTCTGCTCTATAACAATGGCAATGAGAAAGCTGCGGAGTGCAAAGTGATTGATGCCGGACTCCGTTTGGCCCGTCTTCAGACTGGGGGCCTGAAAGGAAGTGGCTATCCCTCCCTTCCACCCTAACTACCCTGCAATAATGTCGGGTTAAAGAGGCCAAAGTGCTGATCAGTGCTCTCTTAGTGCCAATTGGTCCACAGAACAAGTTGGCAAACCCACGTAAACAATCCTTTCATGGCTTATTAATCAGCTTCTCAGTAGATGAAGCAGAATGAAGTTCATTTACGCCATCCAGCCTTATCCGCTCCATCTTGCCTCCAGTTATCACTCTTTTTCTTGTGCCTGTCAGTAAAGGAAGAGACACAGGCTCATCTCTACTGCATTCTTTCCATTTTACTGAAGAGCAGTGTGGTAGAGAAGGTAATCTATCACCTAAATCGCCTGTCCTTCTCCCTGCCTGTGTCTAACTGTTTCTCTTTCTCCTTCCTCCAGGCTCGAGTGGGCAGGCGTGCGGCTTTGGCCACAGGAAGCTGTGAATTCTTCGGAGAATGGAAGATGTCTCACGGGGAGACGTGCTGCGCCCCCGCCCCTCTCCTGCCACCCACACGCCACCCCACAATGACCCCTGACCCTTTCACGTGTTTATATCAGACCATGGAAGTGAGAAATAGTGATGAGTCACTCTGGCCGTGTGTTTACACTCCGGAGTCACGCAAGGAAGGAAATCAGCCACGGTCTGCTAAAAGTGGCGAGGTGAGAGAGAGGAGCTGCTGTGATTTACCTCTCAGAGTCGTTATTTGTTTCACGTCACCTCTGGCGAGCAAATGATCTTCCAACAGAAAGCAGCAGAAAAAGGCTGAGGGCTGTAGGCGAGGAAAGCAAAGGCTGCATGGAGCAGAGCGTGTAACCGCTGCGTCTGTTTCCCAGCTCCCAACATGCTCGTTTCAGAAACTTTGATGGAATCTGCTTTGTAGTTAATGCATTCTGTAAGATTTTATTAGAACTGATCACATCCACCATGTTTCTCTGAGTCGGGGATCAGTTAAAATTGTCCCGATAAACATTTTCTATCTTTTGTGAACGACTCATTCCAACTTAAACTCTTTATAAACTCTTTATAAAATAAAAATTACGAAAAGTGGGACGCATCTGTGTTCAGACTTCTGACTCGGAACTGAAAACTGCCCTTTTCTGAAATTACAGCTGCACAATCTCAGTCAGATTGGATGGAGACCTCTGTGACTGTCTCTTTTTAAATCTTGCCACAAATTCTCAATTTGATACAAGTCTGACTTCCAGCTCTTGTGATGCTGTTTGGAGTCGTTGTCCTGCTGTAAAGTGAACCTCCACCCCAGTCAAAAGTCTCTGGTGGCCTCTTACGGGTTTTCTTACTGCACATTCATCTCCATCCATCTTTCCATCAACTCTCAGAAATGTACATCTTTCTTGTGGATAAAAGGAAAGTATGAAGCAAACCATCATTCTGCTTCTCGTGTTCAGGGTGACAGTTTCCCTCCACAAACGGCGTTGGCCTAAAACCGTCCTAACGCTGCCAAAACTAAAGTCACGAGTATGAAGCCACATCCAACACACAGGAATGTGTTCCTTGATTTACCTGTACAATTATTATTATTTTTTTATAATCCTACCCTCCATAGGTATACAGTAATTTGGCCATTTCTCTGTTATAATTAACAATAATTAAAATACAAATGAAGAACTGAAGTGTATCAGCTCTACAGTTGTTGAAAAGCTGTATTTTCTCACTTTTTGGTCCCAATCTGCATGTCACAATCAGTCGTTGTTATCAATTCACTGGTTAAAATTAAAGGTTTAGGTTTTGATTGATAATATGTAAAGAAATTGGCGCACAAACCAATTTAACAGCGTCAACATCACAGTGTTAGTGTTATTTCCTTGCACGTTAAATACTGGGACATGAGCTTATTTTGAGGCGTTTGTTTGCTTATGATGATAGAATAATATAATGTGCATTACTCTGTCATACATGCTGGTGTACCCAAATCAAAAGTGACACCTAATATGCAGTTCCTCCACAGGGCTGCACATGCCTGTGTTTACTGTGCCTTCCTCTGCTTTTTCAAACATTAAGCGTCATTGTTGTGCTGAAGGTTGAGTGACTTTACAGAACGGATTGCACAGCTGTTGTTTTCCAGACGCGGCTTCACTCGGTGCTGTTGTGTCCCGTAAAATTAAAGTGATGCTTTTTTACTCTTTCCACCACCACTCTGGTGCGAGCAGCTTCGCTGCAGAATGCAGCCGGTGTCCTTTTACACACCAGCATACACACCGCCACAATGAGAGAGTGAAACCACTCTTATTTTGGCCAATCTCTCCTGAATTGTAAGTCCTGTCAGGGACCTTGATTGATTGTTGTGTTTATCAACATGTTATTAAGAAATCAGGCTCACCGCAGCCAGGCCTGAAGTTCCTTAATTCCAACTTTGTGCTAATTAAAGGTTTGCTGCACAGGTTTAGTTTTCTCATTTTCTTTTCTTTAAATATAGACGTCTCTTTTTTTTTTAAGCGAGCATATTGTTGCTTCTTTTTTTTTTTTTTTTTTTTTTTTTTTTTTTTTTTTTTTTTTTCATTTCCTGGGCCATTTTATAACAAGGGCAGGGGGGGACCATTGGGCCCAAATGGAAAAACCTCATTT
>NW_015113064.1:670186-728855 GCF_001443285.1 Poecilia latipinna | reverse complement strand
TTTTTTTTTTTTTAAAATAAACGGCTTTTTTTTTTTTTAAAGGGGATATTTTTTTTTTTTTTTTTTTTTTTTTTTTTTTTTTTTTTCTTTTTTTTGCATTGCCTGGACCATCTAGTACCAAGTGCAGTGTGGTACACTGTGGCACAAATGGAAAATCCTCATTTTTACACTGCATAGTTAATAAGTCCATGTCTGAAAATCAGCAGAGGTCCAGTCTCGCGTTGTTCGTAGAGCTGACGGCAGGCTGCGATTGTGTATCTCTGAGGTAAACACAGTTGTGGCAAAGTGGACGCTCTGCTCAGTGTGTCCTGAACAGAGACACAGAGCGCCATGGCACTGTACTTTTTTGACACACTGGCGGCTCTTTAGACATGGGGTTAATGTGATGAATGGCCATTTGGTAATGGGCCATGTATTAGGCTGAAACGGCTCTTTTAAAAGCCACAGTTTGAGCCTTGGCCATGGGCAGTTTGGATCAGCAATCACTCAGGTGGCAGATGTTTGGTGTTGGACTGAGCAACTCTACCCTGCTTTCTGTCTTTTCGACTTGCTCAACTAAAAACATGCATAATGACGTCAAAAGCAGCAAAATTGTGAGAACAAAGCAAAACGCGTATTTGTGCAAATGACAAATGATTTTCTTATGTTAAGATAATTTTATATTGTGGTGTGCATTTGTATTCAATCCTTTTTACTTTTTTGCCCCCCCCCTCCCCCCCCAAAAAATAAATAAATTCCAGTGCACATCAAGAAACACCTAATTAGTAAACGTTCAATCTGTATGTAATTGAATCTCTGAATTAATCCAGCTGTTCTGCGAAGGCCTAGGAGGTTTGGAAATCCTGGAGAAGTTAAAGGTATCAGTTAAAGGAGCTGCAGAGATCCAAGTAACTCTGTTGACAGGAACACTGCAGCTGAAGCCTCACTGGAAGAGTGGCGCTGTGGCTGAACTGTCAAAGCAAAGCTAAATGAGGTTCCATTTACAGCATCACATAAGCCATGGAGGGGACACAGAAAACAAAACCAATTGTTTTGGCCAACATGCAAAACACTGTGTGTGTGGAGGGAAAATAATACATGTCGCAACCCCATAAAATACGGTGGTGGCAGCATCATGCTGAGGGAACACTTTTCTTTTTAGGAGTGTGAGGCTGGTCTGAATTAAAGTAACAGTAAATGGAAATAAATATAGGCTAAAGTAGAGACTGGAGTGGAGGTTCACCTTTCAGCAGGACAACAATCCTAAACACAGCTAGAGTAAGGGTCCTCAACCTGCGGCTCCAGAGCTGCAAGTGGCTCTTTGGACCTTCCACAATGGTTATTAAAAACTTTAGCAAAAAAAAAAGAAAGATCAGCAATTAATGTTTCTAAATACTCATATATTAACAAATGTATGTTTTAGTATTTTTTTCATTGAATAACTGCATTGAAATTCTACAACAGAATGAAACTAAAAGTCATATTCTTTAGATCTATTTTTTCTCATTGACTAGGAAACTATTTTTTTACATAGTTGTATAACATCCAGTAGAAAAAAAATATTTTCAAGTTTGAATTTGCTTTAAAATCTAAAAATAGAAATAGCGTTGTGGTTCTTTAAAAATAACGTCAGATTTTCCATAGTAAATATTTATCAAAATTTTTTTTTTCAAAACTTTATTTAACATTTGCTGCTCTAAACAAGTTTTATCTAACTGGGCAAAGGGCAAAAATTGCTCTTTGAATTATTAAGGTTGCCCCCCCCCACCCTCCCCGGCCTGGAACAACATTTCTTAGAAAATATTTTGTAAGACCCGTAAATCAATGTTCACAGCTGCTCTCCATCCAGTCTGGTTTAACTTAAGCTATTTTGCAAATAAGAATTGATTAAAAATCTGTCTCAAGAGGAACAAAGCTAAATAAGATATTCCCAGCTGTACGGCAGCTGCAACTCCAGCTAAAGCTGTTCCTACACAGTGTCGAGTCAGAAAAGCTAAATACAAACGCAGACCATACTTCACAGTTTGATAAAAAAAAAAAAAAGTCAAGCCATGTATCATTTTCATCCACTTTTCCATAATGCACAACTGTCACAAAAATACCAATAAAAAACGCTGAAGTTTGTCGCTAATCCAATCATGAAAAAAGTCAAAATATTACTTTTTAAGGTTTTGTAAATGTGTGTACCGTTATTTACGAGAGTTTCTTCTACAACCATTCTTATGTTGCTCATTTCTGTATTGCAATTTTTTTGACTTCTGTTTTTATATCACTGACTTTGTCTTTAATGAAACTACAAAATGTTATGAACATGTTTACAATAAACTTTCACAAGTCAAGCTTATAACATTCTGTGATGTCTTTGTCCGTTATTCAACATGATATTAAATATAACGTGGGACAAAGAAACGTCGTAAACCAAAAAGAAATTTGAGATTTCGTTTTTGAGCAACGTTTCACGTGCGAAAGCACTCGGCTCCATTTAAATTTAGCTTAGGGGGTCTTAGTCTTTGCCAAATTCAAGAACCACTTAAAGACCTTCTGATGACTTCTCCGTGTTTGCGTGGTGGGATCCACAGCAAATACAAACACTGTCAGAAACAAATTCAGCAAAGAGGAAGCTGCTGGTGGTCCTGCTATTTCCTTTACTCGTATTATTGCACATTTTTAAGAGGATACGTAGCACTCACACTGCCCACTCCTCTAAATAAATGGATCCTGCAGCCTAATGATGCATAACATTAACCATGTGTGGCATATTACTATATTCTTCTAATATCTGTTGGATCACAGCCTAAGCATTCTTCTAAATAAACGTGTCTCATTTTCTTGTATTAAAAACCACTAAAGGTTGTATTTTTTTTTTTGTTCACACACGCAAATCTTTAGAATGGTATTGATCTTCCACAAGTGAGTCAGAAATTCTTGGCAACATTGTTATTAAACATTTTGTCTTTTTTTTTTTTGCCGAACTGAATATTTTAGCTAAATAGCATTCTATCAAGCAGGGTCGATCAGATAAAAGTGGATTTCACAGATCCATGTTAATGTTTAGCAGACACTGAATAAGTAAACCCTGAGAATGAATCCATAATGCTAAATTAATGTGGAGGCACCAGGGGCTCTCATGTGAGGTTTCCCTGAATCCAAACAGTCTTATCACAGGTGTTGGGGAGGATGGACAGACCGACAGCCACATGGTTCTACTTTGACATCTGCTAATTCCAGGGAATCAATCCTAAATGACACCTATGGGATACACAGAGTGGATTTCCCTCTGATGCAGATTGGCGGTGGTTTGCAGATGAAAGACAGTAAAATAAATAAAGCTGTGGTGAGCAGGCAGAGCTCCTCTGTCCGCACAGTACAACCATAATGGGATACATACTGACATGAGGGGAGAGGTGGAGGCCCGCTCCTGTTTTATTTTTTTCCCCCGTCCTTTTTCTTGCTCTGCTCGCTATTGAAACGCTGATGGATGTCTGCTGTTTGTCCCTGATATTCAGGCGGACATTTGTTGTAAAAAAAATATATAATATTTTTCGGTTTCAGGGGTTAGGGCCCAACAAGTTGGACAACAATGATTAGCCGAGAAAAGCTCTGTAACTTGTCACCCCGTCTGCCTGCCGGCCCACCGCTGCTGATTTTCTTTTAATCCCAAAAGCGGGTCATTAAATCAAACTCAGCAGTATCAAATGCCATTTTAACCTCCTCCAATCAATCTTTTCATCAGCTTCTGCGTCTGTGGTTGGCCTGCAGTGAGAATGCTAATGGTAAGGCAATCCTTCATTGACTCATCCTGGCTGGGCTCACAATACTCCTGCAGGTTACACCGACCTGCCTGTCCCTGCGCTGTGCCAATGCAAATTCATCTTTCCAGTGTGCTGCACTGTGCATTAACCACGGGGACTTTACATTGACTTTAGCAGAAGACCCCCTCCCACAACGTGCACAGTGGGAAAACATGAAATTATTCATTAAAATGAATTAGAGGTGCTTTTCTTTATAATCAGACTTTTGCAATTAAAAACACAAACGTAAAAAAAAAAAGGAAAATATTTGTGTTCATCTCAAAATCTGATTATAGGAATAATCTGAGACATGTATGACATGGTCTTTATGTTTTAGGATATGAAGCAATAACAATAAAGCTAAAAGAAGCGAACAGAGGAAACAACGCAAGCTCTAAATGTGTTTTTATTCCTTTTGTACAGATAAAGAAAGTACAACTTATATATATATATATATATATATATATATATATATATATATATATATATATATATATATATAGAGAGAGAGAGAGAGAGAGAGAGAGAGAGAGAGAGAGAACTTAGGACAAAATGAAATGATTAAACAAAATTAAATTGTGTTTTATGATGTCATTTATTGTGTGTTTGTATTCATCTTTAGACATCAAAAAAATCATTTTCTTATAGTTTTTTTTCCCCAACACTCTTTTCACAAACCACACATTTTGACATTTCCTAATATCAAGTGTTGTGAAAAAGAGCGAACCTCACGTCTGACTCCTCAAACTCCAGTCCTGTTTCTCTTTCCACACTCAGTCAGATCTCTGCTTTGGACCCTTCCTGTTTATTTAACCAACAAATATTTCTACAGAAACAACAAACTGTTGTTCGTCATGTTAACAAAACGAAATTAGAGTCCTCAATGTACTAAATAACATAGAAACCCAACTGTGAAATGAGTTAGTTTTCAGTGTTTAGTGTTTGTCCTTGAGTTTAAACCTTCACTTTCTCTGCAGCTTCATTTCCACTGTTACTCCAGCAACATGTCAATCTGTCCTTCCCTGAGAAACATCCATATTCACTATCAGCGTTAACATTTGACTTCGATATGAGCTCCTCTACCTTTCTTGTAGACTCTTTTCAGGCGTGATTTTTTTTGGATATCGAAACTTATTTTTACAGGTGAAACATTAAAGTTTAAGTATTATTGTTGAATAGTTCTCCACTGCATGAACAAATGAAAGTGTTTGTTTACTAATGTCTAAAAACACATTTAAGCTGTTGTATTTAAAATGAAAATATTTGAAAATGCTCCAATCAGTTATGATCCAGCATTTGGGTCACATCAGAATTAGATGGAAGCCTGACTTTTTTTTTTTTTGTACACCTACTCGCTGTACAAACCTTTCAGCAATGCAGCTAACAAGAATAACTGTTAATATAAATTTAAAGAGAAAAAGAATTTCATTTAAAACAATATTTTTAAAGTAAATAAAACATCACACAGATATTTGAGTTTTCACATTTTTGTCCTTGGTGGACCTTTGTGAAATTGCTGTTCTGTCTTATTACGCACACACACACACACACACGCGTGCACACACACACACACACACACACACACACACACGCACACGCTCCTGCAGATATCTCAAGGATATTATCACGGTTTTGTCACTGGTGCCACTGAAGTGATTTATTCAGAATCTGGTCAACTCCCGTCTGATGCACCTCAACAAATCACAGCCTGAGGTCTGGGTGCCCCCGCCCCTTCCAGTGACACCCAGGCCCTGTCTGCCCGTTCGACCCCCCACACAGCGCATAGTGACCAGGGACAGCACCCAGGATTAAAATCAATCAGAGCTCAAGAAACCTCAGGTCAAGCCTTTCTTTCCTTGGTTTGCTAGTTTGAGAAGGCAGTCTGGCAAAGGCGCAGATGTATTTGCTTTCCGCAAAAGCTGTAAATATAATTTTTTCCCCTAATAAAAAAATATATAATTTGTTACTCTAAGGAACATTTCTGTTTTATTTTTAATAGTTAAAGGGTCTTTGACCACCAGCAGCACTGCGTGACCCAGGGGCTCAGGGTGATAAGACCTCCATAACTCTACTTTATCCCCCCTGCTCATTATCATCTGCCGTCCCAGATCCACCCTGAACCCTCAGGCTGCAGCAGGACAAGCTGCGCTTCACCTTCCACCGCCCGGAGATTATTGGGGAGACGGGGAGGCTGGGTTTAACAAAGAAAGCCCGAATACTTGGGAGCTTCTTTTGAGGAGGAAAGCAAGGCTGAGACATTTTACAGTAATCAAAAAAAAAAAAAAAAAAAAAAGGAAAAGGAGGTTTAGAAGTAATGCGCTAAACTAGCAGAAAGTTAGAATGAGGCACATGTAATGTATAGCGTAACTTATTTTGAGATGTGACATTTTTGCAGCGTGCCAAATTACCTGCTTTTCTTTCAGATCACACTCTCATTACAATAATGTGACTGTTTTCTCCTAAAAAAATATTTTCTTCTTAAAACAATATTTTTGTCTGCTAATAGGGACTTATTAGCAGGACTACTGAGGTTGTGGGCGTTTGCCAGGTTTCCATCCCTTTCAGCTTCTGCATTCTGCAACGTATAATTATGGAAGAAGCTGAGAGTTGTCTCTATCGGCACAACTCCTTTATTTTTCACCACCTCCTTTAGATCTCATGTGCTATACTGTGCTTTATTTGTTAGCGTTCCAAGTTCTCATCAGAGAGATTTTATGAAAATGTCCCCCTGGTGAGACGAGATCTACGTCTCTCATTTCACCTCATGTGGTTCTCCTTTAACTGTCATATTGCATTTTGATGGCTGTGAGCTGAATGTTTTTGTCTGTCTTTGATGCACATATGCTGCATCCTAAAATACATGTTTTTCTAAGCTTGGGTTTCTCTTAAGCTTTTGGCTGTTGTTGGTTTGTATAATTGCTCTGTGTTCCTGTTTTGGTGTGACTGAGGATTTCCTGCAGCCGTCCCACTGCTTGTTTATGCATTTATGTTTATGTGCTTAAAACGAGAGTGAACGTCGGCACGCCCATGCGCTTCTGTTTTATGCTTGCTGTGTGCGCCAGTGACAGAAATGAAAGAAACTAGGCTTCTCGCAAAAATCCTGTACCTTGCATTTGTATTCACCCCCTATAATTGGACACCCCTAAATGAAAGCAAGTTCAACCACTTGTCTGCCAAAAATATCCAAGGAATATTGATAAAACTGTGAGGAAGTAGCTCACAGTACATCTTTTAGTCAGTCTTCCGAAATTGAATCTGAAATCTGAAAGAGATGCAGAGTTGTGGGAGAATCTTCTTACCAAGACCAAAATGTCACTTTTTGGTCCTCGTGGAAAACATTGTATGAGGTGAAAGTCTTATAATAAACAGACCAATTCTACCACAAAACATGATTATGGCAGCTTCCTGCTGTGGGGATGCTGTTCTTCGGCAAGGACAGAGAAACTTGTGAGAGCCGATGGGAAGATGGGTTGATCTAAATACCTAACAAATCTGTGAAAAGACCTGTAAAAAGACTGAAACCCAGGGCGTAGGTTCACCTTCCAGCAGGACAAGGACACCAAACATAAAGCCAGATCAGTTTAGATCAAAGAATGGCCCAGTCAAAGTCCAGAAATAAATTCTTGTGAGAATCTGTGGCAAGACTTTTGTTTGCAGAGCCCCAGTCTGACTGAGCTTGCAAATAAGAACATGTAAAAACATCAGTCTCATGATTTGCTAAGCTGGTAGAGAAATTGTTTCCTCATTCTCCTCACAAGGTAAAGTCTGCTCTGAACATTTCTGTAAAATGTATCAGTGCTGCAGCTCTTTCTTCGAGTGAGTCCACTTTCTCAGTGATCATTCCCCAGATATTCACCGGTGTCGGTGTGGCAGTCAATCCGTCACCAGTGTCTTAGTTTCTCCCCGACAGTGATCTCACACTTTGACGATTTGCTCATGACGACCTCTGCAGTGACTTCACCTGCAGTGATGATGCCAATTACGGCAGTCACAAGAAAACTAAAATTCGACCATACAATAGCAGAGGAAACATCTTGCTGTGTTGAGCCTGGATAAAGCTGGAAAACACGTTACATGTCTGTCTGAAATAATTGAGTCAAATGTAGGTTTAATTAGCAAAAAAGACTAAAAAGTTTCCAATACAACTGATTTTTTTTTCAAGCCGAATGAATTCATTTCACAGAGCCAGTCATTGTGTTTGTCATAGATTCCAGTAACTGAATGCGGCGTATTTTGAAGGAACTTGGCAGACATTGCAAAACAAAATAAAAAAAACTTGAACAATGTTTTTGCTTTGTGCTTGAAAAAACTAAATCAGTTACCCAGACCTCACTGGTGAATGCGCGAGAGTCAGACCCCACACATCAGTGAGCTTTACCCCGTCTGCTCCCCCATGGATGGCTCTTTTTATGCTTAACGTTGTAAAAATTACAATCTCAAGCTTCCTGTTCCCACTGATTTTGTCGTTTTGTCTTTTAGTTCCCATTTCACATCAGCAGAAACGGGAACTTTCTGCTGATGTTCCCAGCATCATAACCCTAACTCGAAGGGTTATGGTTAACCCTTCGAGTTAGGGTTAACCATAACACTAACCCGGAGACCCTGAGTAGAATATTGGAAATCGGTTATTAAAATGGTTCGTCTTGCAGGAGGTTTTGTGTCCTGAAGTGCACATGTAAGAGAAAGGGGAGCTGGAAGCAGTGAGGGGGGCTTAAAGCGTGCAAATTTCTTGCTTTAATTTCTCAATTGGCTTGTAACCAAGGGTCAAAGGTTGGCTTAGCACAACTGTCTGACAAGATAAGCACCTGTTTCTCTGCTGCTTGAGGCCAGAGTTATCCTATTACCCTCCATATGTAAACCTCTCAATGGGCCAGTACACACACGCATGTGTACTGACGTAAATATGGGAAAACACCAGAGCAGCTCTATCAAGGAAAACACTAACACTGTCAACACCTCACACCCCCACATCTTTACAGACATCCAGCATTACCTGTCAGCAAACTCCTCATCCAGAGCTCTGTTTGGAGCTCCGTTTGAAGCGCTGTTTACTTCGTTAGATGGGAATCTGTAATTGGATGTTTCAGGATGCTCATTACACTTCACAAATTAAGAGAAGGTGATTCATTTGAAAGGTGCTGGCAAGGATACCTCTGTAGGCTGGCGGTGCTTTTGGCTAGTCATTGAGGTATTTTTAGCTGGTAAATAGGCACAGAGAAACCACCTTTCTCTGCCACATTTTAGCACCGGTAATTTTGCCCACCCCATGTTTATCCTCCTTGAACCTTTTCTGATCTTTTCTTTTCTGTTGTTTTTCTGCAGGTGATGAGTGGTCAGCACAACTGGACAAGAGACTCAAAGAGAGAGACAGAAACACAGAAAGGAGACTTTTTACCCCTCGTCCCATATATGATACAGGAGAGATTTGTAGGTTGCCACAGAAACATTATGTATTATACTCAATCTAATATTATACCTTCTTCATAAGGTTTTATGACAGCCATTTTAAGCTTCCAACCTCCCCATGTGAAGCAAATATTTTTTAAATATCCAAAAGTTTTAGCTAATTAAATAGTACCATTTAAACTCTATTTATTTTAATCCTCAAGAATTACATAAATGTAATAAATGTGTACACTTGCAATACATGAAAAAAAATCAGATGGAAAACAAAACAAAAAAAAAAACAACATAATTTTGAAGGTATTTTAAACATGTGAATATTCTTGACAAAAAATCAGGTGTAATAGTAGTGAACCAAAAAAATACATTTCTAATGAGACAAAATTGTGTCCCAAAAATGCCAAATGGAAAGAGTGCTATTTATTTAAAAAAGGTAGAAAACTTTAAGAAAAAATAAAATAAATTCATCCAAAGATCTGCAATCTTGCAAAAAAAAAAAAAAAAAAGACAAAAAAAAAGTTCTGCTTAAATAAAGTTTAAATATCCCTTACCCTGTATCCTGTTGTAACTCCAGTAGAGGAAATAAATTACCTCATGTGTTTAGTTTTATTCCCCCCCTTTAATTCATAATTCTTGTTTCTGGCTACAGTTCTTATTTTGTGCTGCAGAGGTTGTTTGCGTGTTGCTGCTGCAGCAGTGGTCACTGCATGTACCCCACAGGCAGCTCTGTTAATGTGTGAGTAAGTGAGGAACCATGACGCACCACGATGTTCTTGCCAGGGGGGATAATATGTAGTAGATATTTGAGTATGTACTTTCCTCTCACTATTCATTGTTAATTGGGTGCAATGATGTCAGTGTTTTGCTGGCCTGTGTGATCAAAATGAAATGGGCTGCATGTGAAACTACGGCAGGACCAAAAAAAAAAGAAAAGCAGGAAAAATAAAGCCCTTCTGGCAGCTCTGTGTTAGCATTCTTGGTGAACCTGAAGAAAAGGCTTTGGCTTTTCAATTAGTCTGAACATTTTTATCGCGTCATTATTCACCCAACGTCAGATTTCTTGGCTTTGGGCTTTCAAACGGAGGCCTTGACACCTCACCTGAGCTGTCCGTCAGGAATGAGTCAACGTTATTTCCCACAGCGTGGCTTCAGATGTGTGAGAGAGGACTTGGAGGTTTTGAGGGAAGGAGAATGGGTCTCAGGGAAGGTAGAAGGGAGCTAGATACATGTGTGCGAGAGTCAAAACTGGCAGACTTGATAAGAAAGGTCGGTCCAAATGAATGGGGGTCAACAGTGGAGTGCTGTAGCGGGGACTCGGTCTGGGTCCAGAGGTGCTCCAGAGCCCAGGGGTCCAACAGGTCACAGAATCACACAGACAGGGTGTGTAGCTTTACATTGTTCTGCAGCAGAGCTCTGGTAAGAAATGAAAGCGTCACAATGAAAGCGGTTTCTCATGATTGTCTGTAAGAATGTGTTTGCTCATGTATTTAACTATTAAATTTAGTTACAAAGTAGAGAATTGTCTTTACTGATTCTGTGCTGGACAGAAGTCTGAAAGTGCAATGCTTTGAAAATAGAACTTCATTTTTTTTTATTATTATTACATTTTACATTTACGTTTCATATTTAATCACAAGTTTACTGTATTTTACCACATGACAACCATTGATTTCAGTTTATTTAACTGAAATGTTTTTTTGACAGACCAAAATAAGGCAGTGAATGCTACAAAGCAGCAGGAAACACGCGATTAAACCAACTCAAAAAGTATTGCCACAATCTTTGTTTCACATTTCGTCATGTTATAGTCACAAGATTCAAAGCATTTTATTTTAGTCTGCATCATCGTCCTTACTGCTTGTCTAATCTATCCACTCCGATTTTGTTCTTTGTATTGTGGCAATAAATAAATAAATAAAAAATATGCAAACCTTTTTGCCCTTTGTTTGGTCCTGGCTCTGGCTAGTTAGTCGACACACACCGTGCACCATTGCTCAGCAGCTTGTCTCCTATCAGTGATGGACAGGTGTAACACCGCCGTTAACGCCTCCACTCCGCCACAAAACCGACTCCGCAGTAATTATGCACCCATTATAGTCAATACGAGCGTTTACACTTTGTCTGTAGAGCAACACACAACGCTGCAACGCCGTAATGCCATCCGCCAAAATGACAGCCAATACTATGGCAAAGTGCTCTTATGGTGCGTTTAAAGACTGCTCGGAAAACCACGTTGCTGCATGTTAGCAACAAATGAAGAAAGTTTAATGGCTGAGAAAGGCACTTGGGGCATATGGCGTGAAGTGGGAGGATGTCCTACGCGTCCCCCCCCCCCTGTCCATAACACCCATGTCTTCATCACAGGAACCATAACAGGGGTCAGAATAGTTCTACAGGGCCACTGGACCTTGTTTGCCCTCATCTGAAACTGCCTGTGCATAGACTAAACACATTCTCATAACTCCTACCCAGACCAACAAGCAAAATAGTAGGTTGTGCAAAACATTCTACAGCGGATAATTGGATCATTCAGATGAACATCTCCCCCAGTTCAAGAACAGTTTTTTTTCTTGTGAGATATTTTATTCAGCTCCCTCCATCTTTTCATCAAATTAGACCATCTTGAAAACATCTGACCCACTGGCATGATGCTGCCGCCAACACCGCGTTTGACCACATGCAGGTTGCTGAGAGCTCACTGTGCCAGTTGTTTACCATGTGTAGCATTTTATGTCCAGGACAACAAGCTTGATTTTGGTCTGACAATATCGGCCCCTTCCACAAACTTCATATGTGGCCTCTTCTGTCTTTCAACAATGACTGTTTCCACTCCTTCATGTGTGAACAACTAATAGTTCACCTGTCGACAGATTTTCCCACATGTAGATCTTTGAAGCTCCTCTAGAGTTATCATGGGCCTCTTGGCTGCTTCTCTGATTAGATTTTTGCATGCCTGGCATGTCCGTTTCAGTAAATGAATATCAAATTTGTTTCCAAATCTTCTAATTACACTGAAGCATTAAAAAGACCGATTGCTCATTGCAAACTTCTGTTGACAATCTTAAACGTTTTAATGGTAAAATGCCAAAAATATGTAGCAAATGAAAACATATTTTTATATTTACCTTTAAAAAAGCAGTCAAATTATTTTGAACTTGTACTAATTACAGGTAGCAGCAAACATAATGACATAACACCAAACATACATTCTGTGAATACACGAGAATAAATATCACTGCAAATTTGATGTTTTTGTTCTTATTTTAGGCTTAGAAATTTAATGCTATTTTTCACTGTTTTACTTGTCACTGTTTTTATCACATAATAGGTAGCAAAATAATTCAGTATGGATCAAACAATTACACATTGTTTTGATAATTAAGTATTTTAAATTCTGAAATGTTTGTTTCTTAGACTCATTAAAAGACTAAATGAGGGATTCTATAACCAAACTTTAAGTAGTTAGTTTGTGAGCTTGTTGGAAATGTCAAGACAGATGTAAAGTAGTGGAAGCTAATTATTAATCACACCTCAAACTCCAAACCTCTGTATCCTTAAGTTACACAGACAACACATTTATGTGTGTTTGGTGCATGTTCAGTGTATGTCTGACTAGATACAAATCTGAACTCACACTTTAAAATAATTTAGCAAATTTTCTGTCCATCCTGACAAGACAGTCTTAAATGCAAAGTTTTTTTTTTAATTATTATTATACATACGAGACAAGCAAAGACATACTTTAATGATGCATACGAGACAAGCAAAGACATACTTTAATGATGTTAAACATTGATTTATTTATATGACCTTTGTTGTCTGTTATAGTGCACTCTCCTCCACATACAGCAAAAGCATAAAAGCATATATATGCAGTAATTTATATATATATATATATATATATATATATATATATATATATATATATATATATATATATAACTGAATATATCAACTTATCTCCTGTTTTTAATGGTCACAGTTTTAAAATTCGTGCAGAAGTAGAAATCTTTCTGCAATCCTAAGTGTTTCCATATCTTCTGCATCCTGGGCTGTTCAGCACAGCCTCTGTGATGTTAACTCTGGGTTGGCTGTGCCGCTCTGATGACCTAAAGCCACCCAGTCTCAAACTATTTTGTCCTTAAAGCCCTATCATTCTCACACAGAGCCTTTACTTGAGCTCTCTTATTACCGCGGTGGAATCTGTCAGTGTGACGCAGCAATGGTTTGTCTTGGCATCCGCTCCACTACTATGGGATACAGATGGTAACAGTCTGTGTGTGTTTCCCAATTAAAGCATTAATCCAAATCAAGCCAAATGATCGCACACAGCGTAACAACAGCCAGGGAGGCCCCCCGTTACTTTCATTCGGCTTCTCCTTCCTGCTCCGACTCTCTGTCCTCCGTTCCTTTCTTCTTAAATGTCCATCTTTTCTCACCCTGTGGCCTCTTTAATCGACTCCATCACCTCTTCGGTTCATCAGGGGAACACACCTCTCTCCTTCCTCTTCTCGCTCCCCCAAGTGATTATTCAAGCTGCATTCCTTCAGCATGCATCAAAGCGTTCAGCGCTAAATGTGGAAAAACTGAATGCGGCGATGGGGGAAGACAATGGCAAATTGAGGCTCCACTTTGTCGATCATTGTAAATTTTTTCCATTTCAAAATTCTTCTTAAAATAAAATTTAATAATTTTATTTTTCGATTTTCCATAATCTGTGGTTCTTAGCAAACCCAATTCATTATTTTAGGACAACGACAGATTTTTCTAACTAAAAAACTGAATTTGAAGTCCGCGGTAAGGTCACTGAAAACTCTTACGGTTGGTTTTTGGGTGCAAATGTACACCAATGATTCAGCCACCCACATACCGAAGTGCACTCACACACACGTGTGCAGGTCCCAAACATCCTGCTGCAGCGAACACTAACTCATCGTGTGTACAAACAAATGTCTCCAGGAGGCAGGATGCACTTCGGAGAACAGCATCCACCTGGGCAGGTCAAACAGTTCACAATCTTATGGACTCACCAAAGCATGACCAGAACTTGTGAAAACTTTCTTGCTTTTTTCCCTAAGCGAGCGCACATGGGCTGTGTGTTACTTCACTTGAGCATGCAGCAGATATATAACTCCCACTTCAAACATGTTTCTGAATTTATTCACAGAGACAAGCAGGATTAACAATAGCCAGATATGGAGGAATTCTGAGTAAACAGTCAAAATATGGCTTTGAATAGAGTGGAGATGAGCTCCATCTGGAGAAGATGATGCAGGAAACACAAATATGCCTGAGTGCGTTCTCTCTTGTCCAGTGCCAGTTGTGGAGATGAAGATGTCAGTGTCCTTTGAGTGTACGTGTCGGAGAATGTCATTATGTGTGTGTTCTCCTGTCCTCCCAACCCAAACACAGTTAACAGTAGCATGCTGTCATAACACCCTGCCATTCTGCGATGGAGGCTGCTGTTTGCTAAAAACAGGCAGAAAGGCAGAAGGGGCGGTGGGATGAGGGGTGCACGAGTGAACAGGGAGAGGCGGATTAAGCAGCACCATCATGGAAATAAGGCATGAGATTAGGCTCTGGTTGTCGTGTAAAAAAACAGAAGATGCATTTTGTGAGCAGGATACAACCAACAGAATGTTGGCAAAGTGTCAAGAGAACAAATAACATGCATCCATTTGCATTAATGTTTAGGACTGCTGTAAAAATATCTGGCACACCAACAAATAACTTGTTTTTCCTATGATGAACTTTGTCATTCTGTGTAAGTGTGCAGAACTGGAATTAAGTGAATTGCAAATGCAACCTTTCAAGAAAATGCCTTGAACTGAGTACTGTAAATTGGTGCCATGTAGATAAAAATCGGCATGACTGAATAGAATTAGGCAAAATTACATTCATTGTCCAGGGAAATATATGGACTGGGCAATCTCAGGAGTCTTCAGGTGAAAATTCAGCTGCACCTTTTTGGGTAACCAGTCCATAGCAGAGAAAACAAAAATAATATGCTAATTCTACTGTACCTCTACAGATTAAGCAGAGTTCAGGCATTGATCTTCAAAATGATCTTCTTTAATTTTTGTGTCTTAGACAGATTGCTTTCTATCTCTTGGTTACATATTGTTTATAGAGGTTGTAATTATAAAGAGCAAGAAGGAAGAGCACATAGTTTTGATTACATCTAAAGTCAAGGAGGTTACATTTAAGGTACTCAGGAAAAAAAAAAACAAACTATTAAAGTTGGTGAAATCTGAGGTGTTTGTATGTGCTCAATTTTTGAAGCTTGTTCTGATCCAAACCATGCAGGTGAGCCTAAATCAGTATATATTTACTGTGAAGTTTATATTTCATTACGTTATTGAATAAAAGTTATTAGATAAAAAAATGTCAACTGAAAATTACTTCATTCTAAAAGCTCGCTCGGTTTCCATTTAAAATCATCTTACGAAGTGAATTTCAGTACTTGTGAGAGTTTAAAGTTAGTTTGAATATTTCTCTTAAGATCGTGAATTTACAAATTTCCTATGAAGTCAATACATGGCAGCCCAAGGTGTAAACAGTGAGAATGGCTGCCCTGCTCCCCCAACACACACAGTGTCTGCACAAGGACTTTGCATTATATTTTATCAGTAGTAACCACTTCAGTGGAGACTAATGGGGATCCTAATGAATAAATGAATAAACTTCCATTGATTAGTCAATAACTTAACCCTAAACCTATAACCTAAACTCACGTCACACCTTAGTGCTAAACCCAACTCATAACCCAGAAACAGGACGTCTTTTAATGCAGCTCTATAAAGATCAGTTGGTTCCCATAATGTAGTGTGTGCTAGGAAAATGGTCCTTGCATTGTAACAAATCCTAAGCCACACACAAACGCACACACACACCTACCGCTGGGGGTTCAGATATAAACAAAGACATGATTTTATTTTCCTCATTTCCACAGTTTCATAAACCTCCTTTCCCAGACTTTCTTTCCATTTCTCCTTGACATTTTTACTGGCCTGCCAACCGCATTAGTGTGTAATACATATCTGCTGGTGATTCGATGAGGATAAGTTACGATTATATCTCAGGACTTATTTCTTACGGCTTAAAACATTTCCTTCTCATCATTTTCTCTTTGTTTTACAAGTCCGGTGATTTGATTCGCTGTTGATGGATTTGGAAAATAATTGTGACGTGGAGATACCAGAGGGGAAAACTCCAGATTGTATTCGCTTTGGCAGCAAACATTTTCACCATTTTAGCAGCAAAGAACAAAGACGCAAATATGCATTCACTGAAGCTGAAAATGAAGGCCACATTTTCAGAAATTATTGTTCAGTTTTTACTATTTTTTTATCGGATCTGCAAAGAAAACAAAAACATTCAAAAGACGCATCTAAACAACGTACTTCCTTCTGAGAGCTTTAAATTCTCTTCCAAATACTAATGACAGATAAACTTTATAAAAAACATGTTTTCAAATTATTACAGCATCCCTAAAATTACTGTAGTGGTTGCAACATTTCATTTACATTCAGGTGTAAGAAAACAATAAAATTAACATTAAGATTTCTTATAGATTTTTCCAAAAAATAATTTTTTTCTTCCTCTATGCCTGCTCTAAGTGCATATTGCAAGCATATACATATGCCCCTTATCTTCTTCATAGTAACTGTGTGAGGTAGCTCTTTTTTTCTCTCTTTTGGCCTTTTGTCTCAGTTTTGTTTTACCAGATCCCCACAGTACCCTTCTCAATTAGAGGCCTGGGAGTGCCACCTAATAACAGGTTACGCTCTTAAATGCAGTCCAAACCATTTTGTGGACGGATACCTGATACCTTAACTCGTCCCTTCATTGTCATCTAAGATGCGTGGCTCTAATTTGCTGTAAATACAGGTAATTTTTTTTTCTCCTGCAAATTACGCACAAAGTTGTCTATTGCTTCAACTTTTAATCTAAAACGTTATCAAAGGCAGGTAGAAGCAAACTGTAAATATTAAATTATGTCGTCGATTGTTGCACAGTAAACACAACGGCGGAACCGAGAGGTTGGATTTCGTTCTGGTGTTGTCCTCTGGTCGTTCTTAACTTGGCTGCAGCGTTGGTGGACATTTTTCTCTGTCAGGCCGCAGGAGTCAGTACAGCAGAGCCAGCTGCCGAGGCTCACAGGCTGGCCTCTAATTAAAACAGTGGAAAATGAGATAACTCCGCAGATCCATCATGGCCGCTGTTGGCTGTCAGAGCGCTCGGGGGCTGCCACCCACCGTATGTTTACAGCAGGGCCACTCGGCCTCTCTGCTCTCAGGGTGTTTTTAGAGTCCCAGCCTGATTTCTCTAATGGGTCGAGAGTTTTTTCTCTTTCTTCTTCTTCTTCTTTTTTAAACCTCCTTGCACCCTTACTTTGCTGCAAATATTTTTCTCCCCCTCCGCCACCTTTCCTTCAAGTGTTCATGAAGGAGTTGACAGAGACTCGGGGGGTGGAAGGGCACCCCACCACCTCTTCCCCTAGTGTTTCCCACCCACTCTGCCTTGTTAGCCCTTCATTTATTAGGCTCTAATGGAAGCTGGGAGTGCTATGATGTCATTGTCCAGAGAGGACAGCTTTTCTCCAAATCTTTTCCATTTTGTCCTCGTCTGCTCGTTGTGACGTTCTTCTAATTGTTTGTCTTGAACTCTGGAATCTTCTTTCATCTAAATCAGCTGTTCGACATGAGCTTGCTCGGAAAGCAGCAAGGCCAGTCAGGCAGATCTGTTGCAAGGTCAGACTGCGGAGGAAGGCAAGGATTTGGCCTGGGCGGGTTCTGCCTGGCGATTTAGTGCTAGACGGCCTATTTTGACAACTGACTGCTGTGATTGCAGTCGGGAAAAAGAACTGCCTCCATATTAGCTGAATAACATCAGAGTGTTAGCAGATATTCGACAACCTCTCGTGCCAGCCTCACTAATGACTAGAAGGCCTCTTCCAGAGTTTTTTTTTTTTTTTTTTTTGTCGAAAACACTGCAGAGAAATTCAGCTACCAGATATCTGTTTCCTTACACAAGCAGAGAAACTTTCGCTCTGGAAAGAATGTCGAGGTAAAGCTGAAGGACTACTCACAGCTGGAGACATGTTAGCACCTTGTTAGCAACTCAGAAATGTCATTTATTGAAAAAATAATCCATGAATTAAACTTTATGATGCAGTTTTGACAGGAAAATGTTTTCTTTGCCACTAATATTTTCATTATTTAACAGGTTATTAAATTGAGTCCATATATCTGGTGACAGCTTGAAAACACATTTATTCCATTGATGATTCTTTGCGTGTGTGGCACACTTACAATAATATAATTTTTATTTATTCTTAACAGCAGCTTTATCCTATTTATTGGCTCAGATCTTCATCCTGCAGAGTTAGGGTAATTGGATTTTTGGGTTATTTCTGCGATGTGGAATAACCCACACATCAATATCTTGTTCTTTACATTGTTCTGTGTGTCTGTGTTGTTGTTCATTTTACTTTTGTTTAATGCAGTCTTCCTTTAATTTGGGCTCTGGATTATTAATCTTTGCACCCATACTGCCTTAGTTAATCATTATGCCAGTGTGTATCATCACAGGATTTTAAGTTTACATAGTCAGATCCTTGTTGTTGGTGCTTTTCTTGTTGCTTTTACTGTACATTTAGAAGTTTGTTGGATTTCAGCTCTTAATTTTCCTGCTCAAGAAATTATCTATTTTAGTACCATTTGGTAAACATAAGATAAGATAAACATCTTGATTCTAATTGATAGTTTTAATTTAATGCCATTGTTAGAAAGGTTTAAAACCATAGGCTATTTCTAATCTATTTCCTGAATTATAGATTCACCCAAAACATCCTGAGTCAACCTGTCCTATTTTCCATTTCACACCCTGATTTTGTACCAATCTGTCACCATTTCTACTCCCAGTTTAAATCACTGAGGAAAGTATTTAAAAAAGGATCCTTGCAATTAAAAGAAGTATTTGAAAATGTACAAATAATTTCAAAGAGGTGTATAAGTATCTTTAAAACAATGTAAATTAAAACAAAAATGAAAGGAGATAAATATATTTCTCAAAAATATAAGAAAGAGACAATGAGACAGATATTTGGCAACTACATATTTCACATGTTAATGTATGAATTTATTAATTTTTCTCTTTATTTAAAAAATAACTATGATGAATGAAGAAACTAGTTAATATTGTAGCAATGTACTTAGTTCACAAATATTCATATTAGACTTATAAACATATTTAAATGCTTTGCATTTATTCTTTGTCCTTCTAATTGATAATACAATACATTCAAGAACTGTTTATACACCGATTGTTAGTATCTAAAGAAGTAGTTAGTAGTTACCTAAAACACGCTGCTTGATTGGCTCATTGTGCAGTGATCCCGCCTCCTGACCAAGCATATTACAACAGTGGAAAGGAAAAACACCATTTAGCAGGACGAGACCTCAGCTCAATCCAAATTCACACAAAATGGTCTCACCTGTATTTTTCAAAATGGATGCTTCGTCTGTTGTTAGGGCACAGTGACAAACGTTCCTACTTTTGTCGCATTGAAGTTGGTGATGCAGCACAGTTTTTTTTTTTCTTGTTCTTTTATCTTGAATAAACTCGAGAGATTTAGATCAGGAAGAGGTACTGGTGATTTAGGTGTGTTTGAACGTTCGTGTATGTGTGTGTCCAAGCAGGCCACCCAGCAACAAAGCTCATTAGTTTCAGCAACACATTACTTCATGTTTCAGGCTGAATATCATTACAAAACCCCCATTGATCATGCCGCCACGAATGCAGCTGAGCTGATGACAAAGACCACAAATGCGATACTCGGCCCTGTAACTGGAGCTGGATGTTTTTGTTCTCATTTCAGAGGCGTGTGCGAACAGCTTGGTCAGCAGACATGTGCCTCATTTAGAAATCAGGCAGGGATCATTACAGCACCACCCTCCCCTTATCCCTCGTTCTCTTTCTCTGTAGTAGCTAACACGTTTTCAGGCGTCAACAGATGTCAAATTACTCCACAATTAGCCCGACGGACCTCCTTGCATGACTGCGCTGTGTGCTTTTGCTGCAGGAGGGTTTGGTCGATTGGGCTTTTGATTTCTGTTAGATGGCAAGTCATCCATCAAGGCGAACACTCACTTCCCTCTCTTCCACACAAGATTTTGTCTTTGCCTGTCTGTCTCCACCCCTGACCTTACTCCGTGCTCACTTGGTCTTGATCTGGCCTCCCCGTGTCTCTTAGTGCCTGCCCTCCTGTCACTCTCGATCGGGATGAATAAAGGTCAGTGTGAGAGTCAATGTGGAGAAAGAACAGGAGAATAAACAGGGGAGAGAGATCAAGAGTGTTTTACGCCCGGTATAAATATTTGCCGAAATGTGGCTGCAACACGAGGAACACACATGAAGACAAAGACAGTTGGGGGAGCATTGTTTCAGTCATATTTTTGCATACGCAGGCATGCGCATATACACAAACCAACAAAATCCTTGTGAAATCCTGCCCTGTTGATGGCATTCAGACTAGCAGAGCAGAGTACTGACTGAAAAGACCACCCGTCAACTAAAAAGCCCTGTGGTGCAACCGCCAATGCAACAAAGCACTGTCCTTGAGC
Source organism: Poecilia latipinna (assembly GCF_001443285.1). NCBI lineage: Eukaryota > Metazoa > Chordata > Actinopteri > Cyprinodontiformes > Poeciliidae > Poecilia > Poecilia latipinna. The sequence continues at coordinate 708,055 of NW_015113064.1, read as the reverse complement.
ACAAACCCAAATCCCTTCAGCACTGAGCCGTCCATGTATGGCGAAAAGCAAGAAGCTCTCCAACAATTATTAATTTAGGCGTCGGACTAGGTTCCCCAGCTTTGCTCATCTGAAAGTTACCAGTAGACGTGTTGAAGGGTTTAAGTCTCTTCCTGTCATCAGTCTCCTGCCAGAGCGGAGCTGTCTGGCTGACTGCTGAGCACGGGTCGCACGCAGCTGGCTTCACTCTCAACACCTCCCTCCTAATTACTGTCAAACACGCAAACAGCCAGAGATGCCACCGAGCGCCTCCACCTTGACGGATGGACAGGTGAGGATGCCTCGTCACAAAGAGTGTGATAGCTCACACGGAGCAGCCGGGTGCCGACAGAGCGATAAGTTTGTGCCAACGGATGATAGATAACAGCAGAGAGTGGCAAAAGCACGTCTGATTGACCATGAAAGAGGTGGCGACAGACGGCAAGATGAAGACATAAGTACTGCAATTAAGGGAAGGATGTGTGTTTTATTAACACGAGTCTTAAAAAAAGTAAAAGGATAAAAAAAAATAGACATGGTAATATGACTAATACTCTTACTTTTTGAAAAGTTAGCTGTCACAGGAGGAATTTGCAAGCAATTTCACTTTAATTACCAGCTAAATCAAACTACAGAGACATGTCATCGTATTTAGATTTTACCGCACTACAACCATAATTTCCAATGTTTTTAACTGGGGTTTTATGTGATAAATCTACACAAAGCATAATTTTAAAATGAAAGGAAAAGAACAGGTTATTCAAAAAAACAAAAAAAACGTGCATTTATTTTCTGCAGCTTTTAATCTGATACCCCTGAGTAAAATGTATCATTACCAAATGTTTTATTCATTTTCACTATAAATATAACTTCTAACTAAGTCCTCAGATTTGTCAGATGACATCAACAATTATTTTCAGGATACTTGGCATTCTTTACCATGTCCTCATTTTTCTCAGTGCACTCCTCCATCACTACCACTACAGATGTTCATCTTTTGTGGGCTTTCAGGGCCGTTAGTCCATCAGAATGACCAAATATTTCACTGATATGTAGAACATGATTTCTTAACTCTTGAAATGCAATACCTTACCAAATATTACACTCAAACAGTCATTTATTTATGCAATCTTCCACACAATAATGTTGCAGTTCACTAAAATGACAATTTTTGAAGCAATGTAATGTGCGTTTATATTGCAATCCTCTCAAAACATGGCTGCCCACCTTACAGGACATAATCAGGGAGAAAATGTGAGAATCAGTCAAAAGAGCTGATTCTGGGGGACCTGCACATATCCACAAATAAGTAGGGATAACCTGTAGACAGGAAAATCAGTTACATCTGCAAGCCTTCATGGAATGACACAAGCAGTGGCTGCAAGAAAGCCATAAGTAGTTCTGTTTGTCATAAGCTATGCAAGAAATAGCCAACATGTTTAAGAAGGTGCTCCGGGTGTCAGATGTCATAAAAAAAGAGCTGCATATGCAGGATGTTATTTGTAGCTGAAAACTACCATTTCTGGAAAATCAATAATTGAAAAGCAATAATGGATGAAAGCCATTAATTCCTGCAAAATACTTGAGACTAAGGTAGAGGTTCACTTTCCAATAGAACAACTTTAGACATAAAACCAGAGCTACTACAGAATGGTTTAAATTAAAGATTTTTTTTATGTTAGGATGAACAAAAAAGCCCAGAGCCAAATCTAATTAAGGATTAACCAGTTGGTTCAAAGTTGATATATTTTACAAATAAGAATGGGAAAGAAGAAGAAAAAAAAATGCAAAGTGTAGTTAGAGACATTCCTACAAAAGGCTTCCAGTTGTAACTCCTGCAGTTCTCAGAATAATGAACATAAAGGATCGACTACTGTGTATACATACCTTGTTTAAAGCTTCTAAGTTCTTCGATTAAAAACATTATTGTATTATGTAGTACGTTTTTTTATTTCTGTACAATTAACACTCACAAAAAGCACACCGAACCACTTTATCACTACATCCCTCCCCTTTTATTCTTTATCTCTGTAAAGGGTTAAAAGGCCATCAGTGACCTCTGTCTCCTCCCAGTTTAGCCCAGTGTAACCTCCAGGCTGTGCTTCTGAAGCTTCTATAATGCCCTCTGCAGCCCAGGGTAATTGAGTGGAGAACAGATAAGGAAACTGGCTGGACCGATGAGGTGGGGGAGGCCTTTATAGAAGGAGCAGAAGGAGGAGGGAGTCTCAAGAGCAACAGGGTCATTTGGCTGCTCTGTCTGGATTGGTAAAGGAATGTAAGAACCAACCAGACACATTTTATAGACCTACTTACTAAAGACAGTGTGGTGGATGGGATGTCTTTTGGTGTTTGTGACCCAGAGTCGAATCATTCCAGTATTTGAGCAGTTATCAAAAAAAATAAAAAATCTCAAATATACAGGGATCTTTCTTGAATATAAATGTAAGCATTTTAGGTCTTAGCACAACCTTCAAATTTGTTGCTGAAACAAATCTTAGCAAGAAATTGTGTGCAGTGAGGTAGTTTTTATTTCCAGTAGGTACAGGGAGTTAACTTCATATTCATAGGGGAACAGATTGTACAGCCCAATCATTTGGTCCTGCTACTTGTATTTCTAAAACTGTCAGACATATGTAGAGTATGCTGTCTCCATGGTTGTCTGGTTTAACAGTAAGACAAATTTAAATATATATATATATATATATATATATATATATATATATATATATATATATATATATATATTTTTTTTTTTTTTTTTTATTTTTAAATATATTAATTTTCTTATGCAGAGGCTATCAGTCCTCAATGCAGCAGTTTGAGGTTTAATTCCCGACCTTGGGATCTTTGCTAAATGTCTTCCCCTGTGTGTCCCTGTCCGTTTCCTGTCCCATTCCTGTGAATGTGGGCCAGTCATGCCACAAAGTAAAACAATAAATAAGGATTCATAAATCAGTCAGTTTTGCAATCTTAAAATCAGTCTGATCGTTTATTTCCTCTCAGCAATCTTTGTGCCTTTTAGACCGTTTGGACCTGTTAACGTTTAACACCAGAACTGTCACTAAAGAAAGAAATTAACCCTTTACTTTACTGCACTCCCAGATGTGACTGTTGTGTCTCTTGCAGGAACTTCCTCGTTTCAGCTGATGTCGTTCCCAAACTCCTGTCTGTTAACTGGACTGACAGATAAATATCAGCACAAGCAGCTGTACTGTCATCACACAGACTGGCAGCTACAAGTTATAGTATAGGTTGTTGGGTCTCTTCATTGGTTTCTCAGTTTGCATTCAGAACTGAGTTTGAAGAAACAATGTGTGATGCTGCAACCTTTTATTTTTAATCAGAGTGGATTACAAACAAGCTTTTCTTTTCTAGCGACTTTTATCGAAAAGCTGTCTTTGCTATGGCTAAATCAGCTTCTACTTAACTTATTAAACTTGGTAAAATATAGCAAATGTTTTGACTCAAATTCCTTTTCTACCAACAACAGTCAAACAAAGTAGTGGTAAAATTAATCATGAACTATTTCAAGGTTTGTTGAATGTAAACTTTTAGGAAAATGATTTCTAGCTCAATCTATCCTGTAAGGATTCTTGCAGAATATTCTTATTTTATTTATTTTAATTTTTTACCACCATGCTTCTTCACAGGAATGTTAAAAATGTGCTGCAATAGACAGCAAGTCATCCTGATGACACAACTCCACCTTTTAATGATTCGAAATAAATAATAAAATCCTGAAAGTCAAAGCTAATATTTAAATACAGTTGCAATGACTTATTCATTACTGTGGTTGGAAAAATAGATCCCAGACACGCCCCAAATTGTGTTACAAACCCTTGAATGGAAAGGGCAACAGTAACACAATGACCACAGTAAATTGAGTCCTTGTAAAGTGACAAAAAGTGTTTTTTTCTTTTTTTTTTTTTTTAAGTTTCAAAACTCTGAACAGAATGTGGGGGAGAAAGGAAATGCTGGCTTGTGCCAAATCAAGGAGACAAAACAAAACCATGCCTGTTAGCTATTATAAGTGGAAAAGAAAGAAACAAAGTAAGAAACAAAGAAAAGTAGAAAACTGCTGTCTATATCCTATCAAACAAAAAGGCTCACCAAAAACATTACATGGATGTCGCCAGTCAACTTACCTGTTGTGTCTGACAGAAAGAAACGTGAAAATGTCCAAGTTACCCGAAAACTTAGCCAGTCTTCCACCAAAGTCTTTAAACTAAACAACGTAGAGCAGAGCTCAACACAGGTGTGTAAAACATTTATCATCCAGGAGAAGAAGGAGAGACGAAGCCCCAAAGGTGAGCTCACTTTGTGTTGCCATTCTGAGTTCTGGTTGGTCCTTTCAAATTCTCAGTCCAATCAGAGCTCAGTATTCCAAATTGGCAACACCTACCATTCTGAAACTCAGGAGAAAAACAAAAACGGGATGAGGGGGGAAACACAAACATATAAAAGAGATCATGATTATGAGAGAAACTTTCACACACACGTTCATTTTAACAAAAAATGAACGTGTGTGTGAAAAGACAGGCGTCTTTTATTTTGAGCATATCAGGATGTCATCCGGATGGAATAAGTGGCTGTGAATAAAAATATTTTTCAATTGGAGAAGCAGGTTTTGTAGAAAGACCAAATCTCAGGGGTTTATTGTGTTTAGTATGCTTGGTAGCAAGAAAAGAAAGAATACAGAAGATTGAAACATAAAGTGAAAGTATTTTCTCACACTGCATCACAATATAAACACATTGGTTCACTCAGGAATCGCCTTTTATCACAGTTCAGTTTAGTGAAGTAATTTAAATCCATAGCCACCAACTTTAGTTAATTAATGAATAACATATTAATTGTGTGTGTCCGTGACTGAACGTTTATAACACTTAAAAACGTCAGTTTATTTAAAAACGCTTTTAAAATCTGATGCTGTACATATTAGCAGAGTGAAAACATTAACCTAATTTCTTCTGTCTTTTTTCTTTCCCCCCCGGTTGTGATTTGATTCTGCGGTGCTGAGCTCTGGTGTTTCTCTCACCTGCAGCTGCTCTCTCTGTCAGCTGTCATCACTTCTACGAGATCATCAGTGCCAATTATTTCCCAGCATCCCCACGCTAGCAGACACGAAGGGCAGCTCCATGTTTTTTTTTTTGTTTTTTTTTTTTTTTGTTTTTTTTTTTGCGTGCTATTCCTGGGAGCTACATCAGTGGTGTTCAAGGCTGTGACGTCACGTTGGGAGGCAGCTGTTTTTATTCTTATGTTCTTTCCTTGCACCCAACCTCCGCTCTACATAGTGCTGAGTAATAACTTAATGCAGAGGAATTTCTTGAGGTTTTTCGAAAGGATCCTAAAGGATCTGGTCTTGTGTATAAACTCGCCATGTTCTCACACCCAGGTCAGAGATCTCTCAAATCTATTTGGACCGTTTTTGTAGTATGCAAAGAATAAAATAAAAAAATAAAAAAATATAAATAAGTGTAAGTTAAAATGTGCAACATATCTGAGGTGTGTTCAGCGCTCAGTGGTCCACTAGTTGTAGAGTAAGTGTAGGAGGAGGGGGGTAATGAACCCTGGGGTCCTGTGCTGGCTCAGTAATGGCTCGGTTTTATCATCCTACGACTTCCTGTAGCCTCCTCTCCTGGGAAAGCCTGCTGGAGTTGTGCTGGAAGTCCTCTGATAAAAAAAAAAAAAAAATACCCTGGCCAACATTCGCAAACTGCTGGGAACAAGAGAGACAAGAAGAAAAAGTGGTAACAGCGAGGGGAGGGGGGGATAACGGGAGAGAAAAACTGTCATAAAACAGAGTGTCCCTGCCTACGCCTCTCTGTGCGCACTGTGCTCCGTGTGATACGATAAGTTCCACTGCTTTGACAGAAGCCATGAGAACGCTGTCTGAGATCTGTGGGTGTCACATGAGATCCGTGGTGAGACACTGGAAAACAGACCAAAGTGTAAGAGTGAACAAATGAGGGGAGGGAAGATTGTTATTTTGGTTTTTTTGGCCTCAGTTGAGAGTGTGTCCAGTCAGAGGACAGGCATGCCGAATACCAGGCATAAAAAGCCATGAGAGCAGCGACCAGGAAGAAGAGCTAAGGATGATAGTCCCAGGACACCCTGCTGGCTTCCTGTGTTAGGAACTAATGATGATGGAAAATACACTTAGAAATTGTTAAAAAAAAAAAAACAAACAAAAGTGAGGGGGAAAGGTACAGCGACAAAGAGAGCAACACATCAGCTTTAATGAAGGGAAAGAAACCCCTCTGGAGATTAGAGTTAGGAGAAAAGGAAGGGGAAGCTACAAGATGTACTGATAAGCACGCTGAGTTTTGCTTCTATATATGAATGCTCTCTCTGTGACCATTCATTAGCACTAGCCTAATGCAGTTGTTTCATATTTTAGCAGATCATTGGTTTCTGAATGTTATTTTGGCAAGCGCACAACCATTTTATTTCTCTTTTTCCGACTGACTAATGTCAACGGTCTCACATAATGGATGATTATCCTGCAGAGTTTCTCATGTATGACAAATTTTGTCATTTGAGCTCGCTTCTCGTTTGAGTGAGTGCGATTCTTTCGCTTTCTGAAAGGTGCACTTTTGGGAGCAAATGGCCTTTCCATAAGACAACTCATGAACAAAAGAAAACCTGTCAATGTTCTGCTCCAGTTCACAATGGCCTAATACAGAACATTTCATCTGATAATTTAGTGGTTAGCGTGTGCGGGGAGGGTCAGGTCTCAAGGTTAGGGATGACTTAGGTGCTTGGGGGATACAAGTTAAAATATTATTAAAAAAGAAAAATATAGTTATTGTGTCTAAGAACTGATAAAATTGTTAATAATTGTGATTAACTGCGAGGCCTCTAATTAATTCGATAATTGTTGTGTCCCAACACTTACATGAACAACATGAACACTTCTGATTCTATTTCGAGCTCAGAAGCAACTCGGCATTCATGATGTTATCCAGCAGTTGCTGTTTGTTTGTGTTGGCACATGGTCGCCTGATGAATCTGGTGTGGAAAGAATGCTTTCAACAGACTGTAAATATTTCATTCTTTTTAAAAGTTTTGCTTTTGATTAAATAGTCATCGTCTTTATTGTCTGTACAACCATCACATTCTGCATGTAAAAACGTGGAGGTTCAGTACAATAAGGAAAAACAGAATTAGAATACAGTCAGTCGCTTCAAGTTTTACTATCTGGTAAACGCCAAAAATTCGAAGCTCAGAGACATTTTGAACAAAACTGGGTAGTAAGGCATTAATGATCATTTTGAGTATTGGTGTTTCAAGACCAACTATATTTATAAATGTCATTTATGTTAAGTCCTTAACATAAAAGGAAAAAAAAAACAAGATTAAAAATAAACAAAGGATCTGAATGCATAAATAACACAGACATGAGGAACATAAAATAAAATTAAAACTTTCATTCTGGTTCAAAATCTAAGCAAAGAGATGCGCCAACAGATTTAAAGATGGCTACTGCAGAAATCTGTCACAATCTTCTTAAATGGGAAGGGAAATTAACTTCCAGGTGGCTGGAATATTTGTTTTGTTCTATAGATAACTTTGATGATTTTTAACTTCCTTCCTTCCTTTTAACTTAAATTGATGATTTATTGATTTATGCATCGTTTTGCCTTCCAACCATGATCTTACATGCTAATCCCTAGTAGGGTCACAAGCGGTTCTGGTGCCCACCTTCAGCGGTCAATGGGAAAGAGGCAGGGTAGCCTACCTGGACAAAACCCACGCATCCTCAAAGACCCCAGGAACCTCATGCTGCAAGGCAGCAGAGCTACCCACTGTGCCACTGTGCAGCCCATCATTTTATCTTCTCAACTATAATATCAAATGAAGTCAGTGTAGCTGCCTTGTTGGCTGGGCAAAGGCCTCAAGTTTAAATTATATAGCTCACCTTCCTACTCCTTTCATGAGTAACTATTTCTGTGACAGAAATTATCTTCAAATGTTTGCAGCAACAAATAAATCATTTTGATAACAGTACTTGTCTTAAAAAATGGTCTCACAGTGGTAGTGGTCTTTGACTTGGTCTTTTCTTTCCCAGAGTCAAGAAGGTTTTGACTCTTGTCTTGGGTTTGGTTGGCTTGACATAATAAAATTATGTCAGGTCTTACATAACTTTGGTGCCACAGCAGTTTCCACCCTGTCTTTAGAGCTCCTTTCTCTGCAGACTCATCAACCATAAACTGCCACATCAGAAAACCTGTTGCACTAGTCACAGGCTTAAAAAAAAAAAAAGAAAAAAAAAAAAAAAGAAGAATTTCAGAGATATAAATTCTGGCAACTAGTTTATATCACATTGTAAGTTATTATATTTTAATTCATCTGTATAAGCCTTAAAAAGGTTTGCTTGTATAAAAAAATGTTTATCATACAAGCTGTTTGTTGTCTTTCTGCATCAATGTGCTGATCAAAATGAGAAGGGAAGTTTATTCTTTCTAACATGTGCCTGGCAAAAAATAAACAAACAAACAAAACAACAACAATTAAATTAGAAGAAATTATTTTTAATCCAAAAATATTTCCCAAATTAACTGAAAGTTATTACAGAAATTGTTGTTGAATTTGGCAATGAATCAAAAGACAAAAAACAAACAAACAAACAAACAAAGTGACTTTACTGAGGCAGAGAGATGTCACATGTTTCTTGCTGCTTATTTTTCTGGATAATTCCACTTCAAGAAAGCGAAAGCTTGCAAAGTGAATTCGGAGTCATAACTAAGCATGTATTAGCCAGGAGTTTAGGATGAGATTGACCTCACAATAACTGCTTTCTCACTAAACACTTACAGTTTCCATCGAGGTCATATTATTACAGACATCAGAGCTTTGAAGGGGGTGTACTCAAACTTAACAATTATTGCAAATGAAAAACAAACAACATGACTGAAAGTGAAAAGGTAATGGGAAACGAAGCCTGTTAGAAAATGGAGGACAGTTTCACTCTGTGTCATGTCTTGTCAAAATGATCTTTACCTCTCCGCCGTCCGACGCTGAGAAATACAATCCCTCCACGGTGACATCTGGGTTGGGCAAGAGCACAATGTTAAATGAATTCCATTAGGATCTAAATTGTCTTTAATAATAAAACAACAGGTAATTACTGGGGCACCATTAGCATGGCACTGAGGTGTGCGCTCGTGCATTTGGCATGGGCCAAACATATGGTTCGGCTCATGGCGGGCTCACTGTTATAAAGCTAACATTGTCATGACTGATGTATGGCGGCGGACTAGTGGGGCCTGAAAGATCCATTTGTCTTCTCAATTAAAGCTGAGAGGGGGAAGAGAGGAATGGGATATGGGGCCAGAGGGGTTAGGGGGCTACCCCCTGTGCGGTCCACACTTAAGAACATGTGTGTGTTTGTGTTTTTGTAAGGGAAAATGAGGGAAAGAAGAGTGAACAAGTGCGTGTCGGACAGTTGGATTCGGGCCAGAAGAAGCCTGGGAGTTGCTTGGCAGCTCCTTTTCACCTAAATGCTCCCCACCTCCCACTTTACTCCGTTGCCTCATATCTTTTCCTCGCTGCGTTCCCCACCCTGCTGCACGATGCCGTGTAGTCAGGAATCTCTTCCCTCTAGCCAGAGACCACTTTAATGTGGGAAGCCTGGCAAAGGCAATCAGGGACCCTGACCTAACGCGTACACACACACACACACATACATACACACACACACACGCACACAAACACACACACACGCACACGCACGCACGCATAAACTTGCTCTTACACATAGTGGTACACTCAGAGTGGTCTCTTATCTGACTTGATGACATGGCATGCATGTTCTCTCTTTCCCTTCACGATCCAACGCTGCCTCACCATCAGGCACTACAAGCTAGATAAGACCAAATGAGGGCGATGGGGAAGAGGGAAGCTATTATTACAAAGCTTAAAGCTCCACAAATCGTTTTCTTTACCCATTTCAACAACTAGTTAAATAATTATACTATCTACAAAGACATTCTTTGATGCTTGTCAGCTCATCCGGTTAATGCATGATCTTTTTAAAGTTATTTTATCTGACAAATTGACTTAAGTAGAGCTCTTATTGGGCCAGGCTATTTTCTGCTTGCATGTATTAATTTAAGTGGCTGATGAATCAGTCTTGATCTCCGAGCTGGGAAACTCACAACAAGGCATGTCTGCTGTTGTGTAAATCGCAAAGAAAAATCAAATCAAATCGACAAATTCTGAAATGGCTTAATTGGGACGTCCGTCTTACATTCCTGACAATTAACAACCTATCAAAGTTTTCTCTATGACAGCGAGCTTTGAGAAAATCCTCACCAAAACCAAATTCCTTCGTATTTGCCATGAAGAGCCTGAAGTGGTGCAAGAAACAACCGCTGAGACTAAACAACTCTATGTAATGTCTCGTTTGTTACGTGACAAAGCCTTTCATTTACAGCGCAGCTCAAAAACAGCAGAAATACTTCAGTACTTCAGTCTTGATCCTCTTTCTTATTATAGCGTGTGATGTAGACCATAAGGAATCAGTTCCTTTTGTAAATGATGAGATGCTGCTCCAAATATTTTGTTTTTTTCACTGCAAAATAAATGTAAATGAACAAAAACATACAAAACCAACAAATACGTGACATGTTTGCAATTTCAGAAGAGGAAAAATGTTTCAAATTTATTTTCTTGACAGATCCCTTTTATTGCACTGAAAGTTAGATGGAGTAGATGTCACAAATGAAGAGATGCACTTTGTAAATGGACTGAACTTAAGTAGCATTTTCACTAGAGTCACATTCATCCATACTGATTGGTAGGCAATTTGGGGTTAAGTGTCTTGCCCAGAGGTACATTGACATGTGGTGGGATGAAGCTGGAATTGAACCTATAACCTCCTGATTACAAGACAACTACTCTCCCCACAGAGCCACCGGCTCCCTGAATGTTTAAAGGTTTTCTTTAGCATCCACCAAAGCTATACTCTGGAGGAAGTGGGAGTGATTTATCTGTATGAGGCAGAACATTTTCAGCTTACCACGCCTGTGTGCTTACAGAAAAGATACAATATTTTAACTCAATCAAGGACATAAATCAAGGAAACTAGTTTAATGAATTAATTGATGCTAACAGGATTTAATAGTGGCCATCTCTGTCTTTCCTATAAAAACATTCTGCTTCCAAAAACCTGGATTGTCTCTGACCAAAAACACTAAAATGTTGTGTTTAGAGTGTGACTAAAGAGATCATGTTGAGGGGACTATGTGTAGGGTTTCTGTTAGGTGCACAGATGAGGTGAGGGATTTCGGACACAGTAGACAGATGGTAATTTTCACAAATGTTTGTCATAGTGCTGCTGGACCTTACTTATGGTACTGTTGACCAGAGTATCATTCTATCGCGGTGAGGGCCCTGGGTAGAGATTACAAGAGCAGCATAATCTGGCGTCAAACCTTTTCTGATAAAACTGAAGTGATTTTGTTCAGCCCTATGTTGGGGTCTCTCCCCTGTGAGTCATAAACAGTTCTACAAATCTGGAAATGATTTTGGACTCTGATTTTAACATTGGTAAGCAGATTAATTTTTTTTCTTTTTTTTTTTTTTTTAGAAATCTCTTCCAATTGAGTCAGATAGTTAAACTTCAGCCCGCCTTATCCAGACCTGACCTTGAGAAAATAGTTCATGCCTTCATTACAACCAGACTTGATTATTGAAATGTACTTTATGTTGCAGTTGGTTTTCCTTTCACCTGCGACTTGGCTTTTAACAGGAACTCATAGTTTTGAACACATTTTACCAGTTTTGCCCTCCCTTCACTGGCTTCCTTTGTGTCACAGAATAGATTTTAAAATTTCTTTCAAGACTTATAAATGCATAGATGTTCTTGCACATCATATCTCTCTGACCTGTTTCTCCTTATATTCCTTCCTGGCCACTGAGATAATCTACCTGTTGCTTTTGGTTGTCTCCAAAACTAGGATGAAGCTCAGAAGAGATTTGGCTTTTTCGACTGTGGCACAAAACTTTGGGAGAACCTGAACTCTGAGACTAGACAGATATTTTCACTTCCACTCTTTAAATCTCTTTTAAAAACACATCTGTTTCCACTTGCTCCTAATACATATTGAGTTGCTATTTTTCTGATGCTTTTGTTCAACATGGCTTCTGTTTGTTGTTGAATATCTCTGTGTTTTATTTTTATTGTTCTAATCCTTTTTTTTGCGCTATGATGGTTGGTGTAAATTGTGAAGTACTTTGGTCAACTGCTGTTTTAAATGTGCTATATATACAAACTCATTTGTATAACACACACAAATTTATTTAAAAAAGTAAAGAGGTAAAACTCTTCTCTAAAAACTGTGTTGCATAAAATGAACTGTGCAAAAATAAGTATATATATATATATATATATATATATATATATATATATATATATATATATATATATATATATATATATATATAATCTAACACACCAAACTTACCTAACACACACAATAGGGGAAACAAGCTTTATCACCAATACTACATAAGGACCAACTAATCAAGCTAAGTCTAAAACACCCCCCTGGCTGACAAGGACATGGTTGGTCCTGCTGAGTTGGCTTTTCCCTCAGACTTTGGCCACGCCTCTTCCCCAAACCAGGTAAATCGAAAAAAGAAAATTATAACTAATATAACAGAACATACACACACACACAAAAAAAAAAAAAACAGTGTTTTTCTGTGCCTTCTTCACAACAACATTGTTAGTTTAAAGTAAAGAAACCACCCAACTGAATTACTAAAATGCATGTTTAACTGCAAAACAATGTTTATCTGAGGCCATCAAAAATCCTGATCAATTAAACTGTGTTGCATTTGAGTCATCAAAATACTTTAAGGTAATGTTACTTTTTTGTGGGTTTAACCTTTTGTTGATTCAGTGTCTTTGCACTCAGAGTCTACACAACCTGGCAACCCAGAGTTTCTCAAATGCTTGGTCTTAGCTTTGTTACTTGCAGACACCACTTTGTGACGCATGTGGATATTAACTAGCAGTTGGTTTAGGTGTACCTCAGGCAGAGAGTCATTTGAACAATCAGAGAAGACAGGTTCTTTCAGAAGGTGGGCCTTTTGCCCTCTTGAAGCCTAAGATGTATGTCATTAATGGCTTCATCAATCTGTGATGGTCAGTCTTTTAGGACGTCAGTCACTTTAAAGTCATTATTACTCGCGGCTTCATTTAGACGTGTCTGTGACGGTGATGGAGGGAGTCCAAATCCCTGTGCAAAATTTGGCATGTGCACAAGATTAAACCATAGCTCAGAGCAGGGGGCTTTCCCCACATCAAAATGTCATATATCAATAACTATTTATAATAGCAAGCTGAGAAAATGGTGTTTGTGTGAAACGCAGCAGTGATGGATGGAAGCAGCTGAAAATGCTACATTTCCTTGTGTTAAAGCTTGTTAAAGAGTCTGTATCATGCCTGAGAAGGGCTGATTATGCTACTGCTGTGGTTGAAGTTGAAGATAAGGACGTGAATAAAATTGTCGCAGCTGTTGTGTTAGACGGAAAAAGACTTTACGACCTTTTGAAAACAATTTTGCCCTATCTTTGTAGTTTTTCACAGTTTACATAAATACAGTCTTATGAACCTTTCACGCATTTTTTTTTTTTTAAAGAAAATCTTCACTGATGGACACAGAAACGTTTGGTTGTCTCATTACACCGGGAGCATACACACCTGTGGCTTAAACAATTTTAGGAACAATTTCTTTTTTTCCTTAATTTGCTCCAGTCTGAGGGGGAACAATACTGCTATAGCATAGACTTTATTTGTATTTTATTTCAGTCAAAGTGCCTTACAAAAGCATTATTACCCCTTGAACTTATTCACACTTTACTTCACAGCTACAATGTCTTCAATGAGATTGTATGTGACAGACGCATAGAAACGCATAAGCAAATATGAATACGATCTCAAAGGTATAGTTTGCATTGTTGATTATTCCTCTGATGCTACTAAATAAAATCAATGCTTTAACCTACCTCTAAAAGTCACATTTATTAGTAAACATGTAGTCCACATGTGTCTGATTTAATGTCAGTATAAATACAAATGTTCAGTTAAAGCCTCAGGGTTTTGTTAGAAAATATTTGTGGAGAAAAAGCTCAGGAAGAGCTAGGATCACAAAACGTTAAAGAAATAAAGCTGTTGAGATTCTTAAATGCCCCTGGGAACTCTGGAGGAGCAGCAAAGATCCACATTTCAGGTGGGAGAATCTGATGAAAAGGAGAACTATTTGTCATAAACTCCACAAATGTGGAACGATAGCAAAAAAAGAAATCCATTACTGAGAGAAAACCGTGTAAATACCTTTCCGTATTTTCCGGAAAGCCGAGACGGGGACACAACAAGCGGGAGAAAGAATGTTATATTACCGAAAGGAATGAAATTAGAGTTTTGCCACATTTGGAAACACTGCACATCGATTCAACAACTTCCTATTGTGAAATATGGTGGTGGCAGCATTATGTTGCAGGATGTTTTTTTTTTTTTAATATGACAGGAAAGCTGGTCACAGTTGTTCAGAAGATGGCTGGAGGTTAAAACAGTTCGACTCCAGGGGGGATGGGGGGGGGTCCTGTTTGAGACTGCAAAATACTTGAGACTGGTCTAGAGCTTCACTCCCAGTAGGACAATAGAATCCATCCAGTGCTACAGTGAAAAAGTTCAAATCCTACCGTTTTCTTGCCTTACCTCTAATGTGGGCAAGGCTTGAATCTTACTCATCACAGTGGCACTCCATCCAATCTGACTGCAAAGACGAATAGGTAAGAATTTTTCTCACAAGATTTGGAATCAGAATTGCAGCTAAAAATTGTTCTACGAACGATTATATCTGCAGGCCGAGAGAACATTATACCGTAACGTCATTTAGTTTCCATTTCACATTTATTGCTTTGTGTGCCTCTATAACAACAAAAAAATCAATGCAGATGTTTATGTCTGTGATGTGAGAAAATGCGAAAAAGTTCAAAATGCTTTTGCAACTTGCATCTAAAGCAAACCGACTGGCTTTCGCAAGACACTGTAATGTAACTGAAGCAACGCATATGTGTGTGACATTATAAGGGTTAAAGACTAGCTTCGGTGAAAAGCTAAATCTTTTCTTGCTAAAAACCAAAAACAACAACAACAACAGCAACAAAAAAACTGGTATTTTTGATATCTGAGGGATTCTACTGATTTACAGCTATAACTACACACTGCACAGAAATGCATCGACTGAAGAGAAATCATAATAAAAGCAGCATTGTTCTAAGCCTTCTTCACCATCTAGCAGCTCCTAATTAGCCCTTCTAATCATCTTGCCTCTGTGGTACACTGTTGGTGGTATGCAGTGAAATTAAATAGCACTTCTGAGGAGCACAGGGGAAGTGAACTACATGCTCAGTGTGTGACGCTTTTTAATTCAAGGTCTCATTTAATTCCCCCTGTAGCTGTGTGTGATTGAACATCTGGACCAGGCGTTAGTTCTTCGCCAGTGTATCCAGTCACAGCTGGCAACACTGCAACATTTACAGCAAAACAAATCCCACCGGTTGTCTTGTGAGGCAGTGCAACACAAGTTTTTTAAATCTTTATGGGATTTTGTGACAAGGAATCGGTAATCAGAAAAATCGCAAGGAATCATGCGATTTCCCCGACTAAAGTCGGGCTAAGGTTTTATAAGTTTAAGAAAATCCCACAAAGCACAGCGTCTTATCACTTCCAGTGAGGCAGTGGCTTAATTTTTCCTCAATACTCACTGTAAAAATAAAAAGTAAAAAAAAGAAGCAATTCGCAGATGAAATGTTTTAAGCAGGCTCTTCTTAAGTGAAACTGAATCCTGTGCTGCGTTATGGAAAAGTGAGGCTCAGAGTCAGTGCTAAGAAAACCGAGTCTACCCTGAGACTGCGGCGCACTAATGAAATCATGCAAACCAAATCCTCAAAACAGAGACACACACACACATGTACCCACACACACACACCACCTTTCATCCCCTCAATCCTCACCCAAGTCGTATCTTCAATTGGACGCTCCTGGACAGGCGGCGTATTCGGGAGAAGAGGCTTCATGTCTGACCTGAGCAAAAGGATGGCAAAATATCTCAGAACCTGCAGCGCTTTAATGCTCCGAAGGCATTATGTTTTCTGCCAGGGTCAGCTTGAGAACAGAGGGGAAGATATGTGTAATGCACTGAATCAGAGGCTACTGTGGTTTGGTGCTAAACGCACAGAGTGTGCAGGAGGCAAAGCCAAAAGTGATCATTTTAACTTTATTAAGATACTCCGATGAGAAACAGGACAGAAAACATCAATTCAGCTTCTCCTATTGTCTTGAAACAATGACGACATTGTGGGTCAAAACAGCATCTTGTTATTTTTTGGTTCTGTAACTTTATATTTATGCGAACAATATTTTTCCTCTGCATCCACATCGCTTCAGGTTAGCTGTCCGGCCGACGTATCAAGATTAGAATCGCTTAAAATCAGTGGCCAGACCTTTTTAAGGAGGTGAATTGGCAATGTTTGGGACCACCGCACACATCAGCAGACAGAGAAAGACTTAGGAAGCCTCGGGTTAATTAGATTTGTCCAACAACGCAGCTCAGCCCTCTCCACTTCAAATATTTACGGATCACACATCAGAAAAACAGATACTTGAGACCTCTACGAGAGCTGACTGACACGAATTCCTGCACACTCCCACACACAAAGAAGCAAGAACACATGAATGGGAGAGGGGAATCAAAGCTCTGCAACGCTCCCTCACATAAGCACCGATATACTCTCTATTGACCATAATGCGTGCGAAGGAATGCGGCTAAACTTGACAATGATTCATCCAAGGAAGATGTGGGAAAAAAACAATCTGGTTTGGAAGACATTTTCTCTGACTTTCTCCACGTGGAGGTCTGTGCACGACTCTCTCTTTGGCCCGCTGTTTGCTTGTATTTAACATTCAGTGTCCCAATCCCCTACGATTTCAAATCAATCCATATATTCGTTTCTATATGTCTATTTATTCGTCTCCTCTCCAGATGTTGTGGGTGTGTTTTGGTTCTTGTTCTGGACAAACGTCAAATGCAGACTTGGATGGTTACACTTTCATCTTAGCAAAACATCTGGGATGTCGGCAGCTGTTTGAGCAGAAACCCAGAAGGGAAGCCGTTCCTCCCTTTGTGTGCGTGCGCTTGGCTGTGTGTGAGAATGCTCATGCGAGTGACGGTGCAGGCATGATGAGGAGTCCCTGTTCGTTGCTTGTCTAGGTGATGGGTCAGAGAAGACCTCTGGTTTTCTGCGACCCCTATCAACACCTCAGGGACTCTCTCTGATTAAGGTTTCCTCTCGACTTCTGCTTTAAACCATAACGAGCACAAAGGGACGTTGGTAAATGTTCTGAACAAGCAAGTGAAATGACACACTGAGAAATAATGTTAAAAGGCACAGGAGAACAAGCAAAGTTTGTTAAAACTAACTAGATTTGAACTAAAGTGGAAAAGTAAGAAGAAAAAGTGAAAGGATAAATTTTAGTGAAGGCTGCCAGATGCTTGTTTGAAGGCTGAAAATAGGCCTGTCCAAGTATCTTTCTTTGTTCTTTGATGCTCTGCGAAGCCCCGGGAGACATTTTATGGTGGAAAACATTCAGATCCACTTGGCTTTGGTGTTATCTCTGAACCCATTGCTGTTTCTGTAAGCAGATTATCCGATGACAATACCAAAATCACAAAAGTAAATAAGTGAATTTATTCTGTTTAACCAGAATAAAACAAAACAAAACAAAAACATTTCCGATACATTTCTCAGTTAATTCTTTTATTTGCTGCTGGTATAGAGGATTATGATGAGTATTATTGAAAACTGTGGAGTCTCAGTTTGGATGTATGTTTTGTCCGTCCAGCCTAAAGTTTAGTTGTGACAGAGTAAAAAAAAATGATTCATGAAGTTTGATCTGTAATTGTTCATTTAGTTATGTCATTTGTATTGGGGCGTATAAAAATGAATTTGATGCTCTTCTAGCCCAAGATGCTGTAGAATTTGATGCCCAGCATCACTAAATTGTTCTGTGGTTTGTATATTGTTTGCTCTCTGCATACTAAGTTTATTTCCACCGACTGAGGGACTCAAGTGTTAGGAAGCCTCTTTCTGAATTCAAAGTCCCTTAAGGCCAGAGCAGAAATGCAGGTTGGTCGGAAAGTAAGCCCCTCTATCCGACACATTGAGTTTTTCTATAGCTTTATCCCTGGCAGGTCTGGAAAAGGAAAAGATCCAATCAAACTTAGGCTGCATCAACCTTTCTTATATTATAAAAGGAGCAATGCCCTTTTGAAAAATCTTGTACTTTAATCAAATTACTTAGTATTTTGAAGGGTTGCCAAGTCAAAAACATTTATTATGTTGAAAATCTAGAGTAAAATTAACATCAATATATTTGTTCTTCAGGGTTGTTTGTGTGGCTTCCTACAATAAATTAGATTAACATTAAATTTAGCATTTTAATAATTACCTGTTTTAACTGTTTCTATTGAAGCATAATCATTTTCAGTAAATAAATCATTATTTTGAGAAACAAAAGCAACATATCCGATATCTCTTTTAATGTGTGATAGCGAACACTCAAAATACATTTTCACATTTTACCACACTGAATAATTTTTAATATGTTGTGGGACTGATTAGTTTATGAACATCAATGTAATTGATGTCATTTTGTTGACACTGACTTGTAAGTTGCCCGAATGCTTGCGTCTGTTTGATATTGGGTGACACAACAGTTCTTTTGTTTCTGACGTCGACTGGCTCGTTGTGCTGCCATTTGATCCAGAGAATGAATGTTGTTTCTGTCCCAGAGGGAGAACAGGGTGATGGGGGGGGGAGGGCTTTCTGCTTTTCACTGAGTCTGCTGTGTCTGTGCAGGACCACACAGTCTGGGACCCTGGGACCCCCGAATTATTAGACGTAAGAGGTCTGCATGAGGCTTCATGCTCCCACCACGGCCCACCTCTTCGCAGGGATGATTTAGGCCCAATCACATGCAGCCAGCTGACACACCGATGAAACAATTATGAGTATTTAGTGCCATAGATATGTGCAAATATGTGAAAGGGCAACAGCCATGAAAACCTGGTCACTGTGTGTACGAGTGTGTGTGTGTCTGTGTGTGTGTGTGTGTGTGGAAGAAAGAAAAGTAGACCTTCTGCAATCTAAAACTTTTAAAATAGTAAGTTTTTTTTCCTCTCAAAACATCATATTGCATATTTTTCTTAGATAAATACACACTATAAAAGTTAAATCTGTACATTTTGCAGTGACTCATTCAACTCCTTATTCTCTCTTGCTATCATGCAGTCAATTGTTTTCACACAAAAACCCACAGATCAGCATGTTGACGCCATCTAGAGGGTTCTATTAGCACTCTGTTGACCCACATCTGCAACGTTGAGCTTTATTTAAAAATGGGCTTACAGTTATATCTCATTAAAATCATGTTCAAAAAATATGTAGGAGGAAAGTTAACAGAAAATTTGTTTTTACTTTCTCTTTAGGGTTTTTTTTTTATTTTGAAAATCCATCCCCCACAAAAGAGTAAGCTTCATTGTTTTTGTTAATTTTGTGAGAAATTGTGAGTTTTACAGTGAATTTCACTTGCAAGAATTGCATTTAATGCACAGAATATGGGGGGGAAAAAAACATATTTTGTCAACATTTAGACACCTTTAATCAGACTAGAGTTTAATTGTTTCAATAGTAACTGCAAAAGCTGGTGAAATGTAAAAAGTTGACAAGATAATCTCTGATATTAAGAAAAAAAAGGAAGGTGAGTTTAGTTTCACTAATGGTATTTTACTGCCAAAACTGTCAAATTAAGCCACTGCTTAAATAGAACCTGTCTGACAACATTAAGCCAAAAGATCTCAATAAATAACGCATAAAGAACTTCTAAAGAAATTCAACACCAAATGAGAAAGAAAGACGCTGAAATCTCCGTCTGAAAATGATCACAAAGTCATTTAAAAGGTTTTGGGACTCCAGTGAACCTCAGCGAATGAATCTTTCTACCAAAATTACTCCAAGAGTACATTGAAAACCTATCCAAGTCACACACAAAAACAAATACATGTTGTATTGAGAAATATTTTTCTAAAATGCTTTTTGTCCAGGTTTACATATTTCACTGTGCTGCAGAATAAAAATAAGTCTTAGATGCGCTATTTTTAGGGCTTGAATGTTTTTATGCCAAATGTGTTGGTCATATTCCTACAGGGGCGTCGTCAGTGGTGGGCATGCTGGACAGCAAAAGTAACAGAAAAAAAGACTCTGGAAAGCTATAAAAGCTAATGATATTTTGCCTCCCAGAGCCAGACACAGAGCACTTTCCATCCATCAGCTGGAAAAAGCAAAACGCTGAAGGTTGACCACAGAGAAAAATGCTGAACAGGGAAAAATGCTACTGTTGTTGTTTAATAATAAGAGTAATAATCAAAATTATCCATGCTTTTTTTTTTTTTTTTACTTTTGCATGTGACACATCATTTTGGCAGCAACGCACTAAATGTGTTGAAGCGTTTTAGGGCTCAGATGCCATCCTTCCAGACATCAAATGAGTCACCTCTCAGTGCCTTCCTGCGTCGCAGCTCCACTGCCGCTGCAAGGTTTCCTCACCAGTACTCCTTTTTCCGCAGAGGAACCGAGATACAAGTCCTGAGATGTGTGGGGTCAAAAGGAAGTGGCCTACGTGAGTCTTATTAAGGACTAATTCAGAGAAGTCAGGATTTCTCCTTGTCTGGAGGAACAATGGAAGAATTGGAGCCAAAGACTTTCAGTCATTTAATTAGGATCACAGTCTCACCAGAAACTTGCTCACCTGAAAATGGAAAAAAATTCTGTCATTTGATGGATCTTGGCCAAGATCTATAGAATACAACTGTATTTCTTTCTTGAATGGCAGGTTAAAAAAATTATGATTTACTTGTATATTAATTAGAATGCAGAAAAAAAATCATTTCAAAGTATTCTTCTTCTCCCAAAATTATGTGATTATTTCTCTTAATTACCGTGTCTGATTTTTTAATGATTTTGCAGGATGAAGGTGTGAATAGTAAGAATGGTTGTCACAGTGCAGGAAGGAGAGAGTCTGTGTTTTTCTTCCCCTCTGCCAGACAGACAGCCATATTTCACTCTTGCATGACCTTCTCCAGCTCCTTGCCCTACATCAAGAGTCCAGCATCCGGCTCTCCCTTGAAAGTCTCTGTCCCCAGACTCCCCATGACTGCGATTGGACCTCGCCATCCCACAAAAGTCACCCACCACTTTCCACCTTTGCAAACTGTTCCCAGTTCTTTTCCTCCGACATGCAACCATGACCCCAAATGGCTGCCCCTGACCCTTCCTGTCCAGACATTGAACCACAGCCGCGTCCTTGTCCAGCTTGACCCCCCGGATAAAAAAACTGTCAACATCTGCAGAGCTCAGAACTACTGAGATTTTCTTAAAGTCTCCTTTTTGTTTTTCTGTGTAAAACCCAAAATGATCTCGAATAAAATGCTGTGAATTCAAACGTATCTGCTGCGTTTCTCATATGTTCTTAAAAAGCCAGGAAATCTTTCACCTGAGCGCTTTGCCCACCCAGTCATCAGGATTTCTGAAGGCTTGCAGGGTTCCTGCGATAGTGCAAAAAAAATGCAGCTTGTTCCCTCATGAGATAAAAGCCAGATGCAAAGAGAAGGCAGCCCAAGCTACCTGTCATTCGTTATCATAAATGTGGTATTAAACGAGGAAGATAAGCGTTGAAAGAAGAGGAGGCAGGGTGCCGAGGATTACCGCTGCACAGGAGGGCGGCGTGTTTTGAGCGAGCAGATGGTGCGGTGCGGCGCTGCTTGGCCTGGTGCTTCTGACAGCTGCACTGGATCCTCTTTGGAGGTGAGCTTGGACTCACAGAACATCTTGTCTTTCCAGTGGAAACGCTGACCTTGTCTTTTCTTGTTTGCGTGTGTGTGCGCGAGTGTGAGCACTCGCATGGTGAGGTGATGTGAGGCAGGCGGCATGACTGGTGGCAGCGGGGAGTAATTGTGATTGAGAGCGCTACTCCTCACCCCACCCTATGTCAGAGTGATACACACACACACACACGCACACACATGCACAGGCTCTCCCATGGGTCATTCTGACACTGTCCAGATAAAGAAAAAGACTGATGGTCATGTGGACTTGAGGAAAGTGAGAGAAACAGGGTGTATGTTGTGTGTGTGTAAGAGAAGGCGGGTGGGTGTTTTTGTGTGGTACACACTTTATTTATTTGGGTTTAGCCTTGGAGTGTTAATATGTTTGCCAAGCTCCTAACTTGTGTGTTCAGAAGATTTGTGAAGCATGATAAGCTTTTTTTTTTTTTTTTCCTGCCGTCTCTGACAGCCTGGCTTTTTACATCACAGCTAGGTGGTTCTTTTCTTTACTGTCAATGTGATTTTTCGCTAGAAAAATGTAAAAGTACTTTTTTACTATCAACAAAAAGATGTCTCTTTTACAAAAATGTAAGGGTACTCATTAAAACAGATATTTCACATAAGAAAAGGTGCATCAGGTTAATTTATGTCCACATTTTAGGCATGTTATATATCATATTAATGACAGGAGAAAACCCTAAATCAGTTTTACAAAGATCATTTTAAAAATTATTTATTTTGAACCCATCTCCTTGGAAATGTGTGTTTCATCACAGTTGAGAATGCTCCTCCACCGTCGAGGTGGACTTGCTCTCCAAGCTGCCCTGTAAGATTTGGCTGGGAAACGGCAGCATACTTGTGATTTTCTTCCTGTTTGTGTTTATGGCGCTGCTGTCTAAAAGGGATTAAGTCTGCAGTCGGCGGGTCGGGCGAGCCGGTTCTTCTCTCACGCAGAGGCCTGTGTCAGGGTTCATCCAGACTCACTGAGCCCAGGTCTGTGCCAGGCTGTTGTTCCTCCGTGCTGCTTCGTTGTGACCTGCAGTGTGTTTTTGCCCACAAGGGAACCCTGCCGATGGGGCGTGTGCTAGCGTGTATAGGCCCCTGTGCTCTGGCCCCTGTGTGGTCTGGTTGTAAGTGTATGTGTGTGGTCTTCCCGCCCCCTGCTCATCTGTCCGAGGCCTGCTAACGGCCTGCCCAGTGACCATGGCTGTTTACTTTACTTCTGTCTGCACCAACTGAACTCTGATGGCCTGCTTCCTCCAGCTGGGCCAAATCAGGCCCCAGTTCAGGCTAATAGCGGAGCATGGAGAAGCCCTCGTGGATAGGACAAGACAGGAGACTTGGTCCTGGTGGATTAATTGAGGCCAACCCACTTGTCCCATCTCTACTTTTCTGTTGACTCTGGTTCCAGACTTTTGGGTTACTGGTGGCTGTAGCCAGGCATATGGTTGCTGCAGGGCAAAGCTGCCTGTAATTATGCTGTCAGAGGCCTGTTCTCATTGGTCAGGATAATTGGTCTCTCTGTAACAGTCAGTATCAGTTCAGTCTGTCTCATCAGTGGAAAGAGACAGACTGGCAGCTTACTCAGAACCAGGCGGTTGTACACTCAGTGTTTCTTTTGCTTTTTCCACAGCGCAGTCCTGCAGAGATTAGCATCACCGTGGGGATCCATTATCACAAGAGGCTAAATGTGCTGGAAGTATTTTTACATAATGTGGAAAAAAGGTCTTACCAGAAACATTAAAACTGAGCACAAATTAAGTTTTATCCTGTAGTTCTGGATGGCGGTGTAAGAAGGTAGTTTTGCATTATCTAAATCAAATTATTTACAGAGCGGGTCAAGGAGTTAAGCATCCTTGACCCGCCACTATGCCTCTATGCAAGCAGCATATGATCCTACGTAAACTCACAAAGTAATGAGGCAGGGATGACAGCATACATGCTTCCCCCCCCCTCTCCTGGATTTTTAGCCCCTGCTGGGGTAATTCCTCTTATTAAGGCTGGGCTGGTGTTGAGCGTGTGTATTAGACTGATGGGTCCTGGTTTTTGGAGCAGGGAGTTAATGGGAAGACGGGGCGCATCAGGGGGAGGCTGGTAGTGTTTAAGACCCATGTTTGGCCAGGGAAGCCAAGAGAGGCCCTTTGGGGTCACCCTCTCCTGCTTTACAAATTGAGGGCTGTGCCGCCAGGCGCCAGCGCAGAGCTGAATGAGTGAGCCTGCTGACCTGTGACCCCTGTCCAGTCCGAGTGCAAGAGCCCCCGTAACCTGGGAGAGGGGACCACTGACCTCTGAGGGTCACATTCTTCTTCTTCCTCCTCCAAAGCTGCAGGGGATTCCTGGGTCTCCCAGCACCCATCCTACACAAATTAGATTTAACACAGACCATCCCAAAAATAAACAGCTGGTTTCAGTATGTATTTGTTCTGAAGACCTTCATTGTGAGTAAAAATAAAGGACTTTAGGAGCCAGCATCAGTGATAGAAAAGAAGGACGACTAAAGAACGTGTTTTAGTGTTTTGCCCAAAGCAACCATTGCAAACATTTACCAATATTTTCCTAAATATACTGTCAAGTACATCAGTCTGGAAGCTCCTGCATGCAAAACAGATGTAATGAACAAAATAATCCAGGAAAACAAACCTTTAATTTGACAAATTCAATAAATAGCTTTCATAAAGCACAAGAGTAAAACTGAGAAACAGTACAAAATTAAAATTACAGTATACTGGGAGATGCCTCTTAAGAGATTTAACAAAAAACCCCGCAATAATTTAAATAAAAAACTTTAGAGTGGAACGTCTGAATGTAAATTTAAGTTATTCAAGCAATCGATGTGTATCTTGAAATGTAAAAGTGGAGACACATTTCTAAATAAGAGAACTTTGACATGTTTAACTTTCACATGTTTCAGTTCTGAGCAGCACTGAGATGACAGAAATGCATTCTTACACTGTCGGGAGGCATTTTCTGCAGCTTCTGCACATCTCCATTTTCATTGTTTGTGTGCATGTATGAGCATAAACATGAATAGAACAATTACTGCCTTATTTTTAAATGCATAAAATTAATACTTAAAATCAAACCTTGCAGTTAAAGTGGTCTGATTGGAATGCACTTTGTTTATTCTGCAAACAGTTGCTGCATTGCACAGACGTAAATACAAATTCCAAATTTAAATGTTAATTTCAAGCTTAAGAAAATACTGGCTTGCTGGATAATGAATCTAAATTACTTCCACAGATAGCTCTTGATGATATGAATCTTTTTTTTTTTTTTTTTACCAAACAGTTTTTTAATGTTGGGTTCTTTCCTCATTTTCCTCATTAAGCATCTACTACAGCTCCTCCAGCTGTAAATGAGTTTTCTTGCAGTCGGGACCTGATTGCTTATATCTTGATGTCCTACAGACACATCCAACTGACCCCAAACTCTCTCATCAACCTGCTGACATCGTGGATCATTTCTGGTGTGTCAACAGAACTTCGAGTAAACAGCCTTTTTACCTCTTCAGCCATGTAGCCCATGCTACATTCTCTAGTGACCGCTGTTTAATAGTAGTTTCTTTAGGAGGTGCAATTTCCACGGTTCATATAATCCCTAATTCTATCAGAGGGCAAAAAGCGGGCGGGGAGGAGAGTGGGAGACAGGGAGAGAAATAAACACTCTGCAAGAGGCAGGGAAAGAAAAAAGGAGAACGAATGGAAAGACGTATCGCTGTATGATGACAGAAGAATTGTCACAGTCCATTAAGCACTGAAGTCATTCATAATATCTGTCAGAGGGAACCTACATGTGGTGGAATGGGAACAATTAAAACGCAGATTACTTTTAAATATAAATGACTGATGATTTTATCGCAGGGCTTATATTTAGAAAGCAGCAGGGGGAAGTCATAACCTTCGCAGTTAAACTGAATGAATCACTCCTGCTGGTGTTATTAAGCTGCAAGACAATCACTGGGACTTTTATTGCTCCAGCAGATTGCCAAAGAGTGTTTGCACAAACAGAATAAAAGCCAAATAAGGAGGAGGAATCAGGTAAACACTGAATGTTAACAGTTTGAACTGAATATGACATACCAGGCATATGCTCATGTTTGGCCATCTGGAGCACGTCTCTTCGGAAGCCTAGGACACGAAGAGGCCAAAGGGTGCTGAGAATTTCCTCCACAGGTCTTTGAGCATGACAGCATGCATGGTTAAACCTCTCCACTGGAAACACATGCTGTCCCATCACGTCACTCCCTGACCACAGCCCTCCTGCACTGCCGCTGTTTCCCATGGCTGACGACAGACAGCGAGAGGTGTCCGGCCGCAACCCCTTGGGTCAGCCAAACGCAGACACTGCGAATGATCCCCCCATCAGATGGCCGTGTCGGTTTGTAAAGCGCGCGTGTTGCTCCAGCGCTTAGGTGTTTGCGTGAAACGAGAGTGTGTGAGTGTGGCAATACAAATCTCTCGCCAACAAGACTCCTGTAAGCACCCGGCGTAGAAGGCCTGGTGACATATATAGAATAGCAGGAAGAGGGGACATCCGAGTGAAGCTGCTGGAATTTTGCCATCACGTGCGACTTTGGATGCTCCTTCGCTCCCACGTTTCATCTGTCATAGTCAGGAATAGGAAAAACAGGTGACGGAAAACATCGAAGCCTTATTATAACCTGACAAAAACCAACGTGAATCTGCAGGAATTTGTGTGGAAGGAGTCAAATAATATAAAAACAGGTCTTTGTTCTTTCAGTGTTTTTCAAATTTTTAAGGCTTGCTGCAGATCTTTGATCAGATTTAAACTTCTTCACATTATCTGATGTCCTTCAGTCTTTATGATGCTATTTGTTCCTTAATGTTCTCTAGCAAACCTCTGAGGCCTTCACAGAGTGACTTGGTTAATCGTGAGATTAGATTATTCAAAAGTAGATTCCAGGTGACTTCTGAATGTCTTCAGTCAGAGGCTTCTTCAAATTTGCTGTAATACAGACCGCTACATTAGATCCTTCCTTCCCACAGCCGTTCTTCAACAACTCTTTGAAGAATCTTGAATTAATGAGTTACATTTCATTTCTCTTTGAAGTCATGCATTATTTTCAGCTTCTGTTCCATGCAGTTCTTTGTGATGATACTTCAGTTGATCATCTAGTGTTTCATGTCGTCATTGAGCCAATGTGGAAAAAGTTCAAGAGTTTTGAATACGTTTGCAAGTCACTGCTCTGAAAATCCACAGAAGATGGAGGAGAGTGTGGGAGACTTGCAGAGAAACAAAAATCTATAAAGGGAAGCGGGACTTAGGGTGCTCTGTGAAGTGAACTGTGAAGGGCCTTTTAGGAGCTGCACCATGAGAGTCCGTTCTGCTCCATGTCCGTTTACGACCCCCAACACCTTGTCAGGACTCGTCACAATATTACTGCCACAATTCACAGACCTATGCATACAGATATATTTTTAAATATTAAACAGAAATATTATGGTCTATTCACAATAAATTAAAAGTAACTTGATCAACAGCAAAACACAAGTATGAGCATCAATAGGCAATTAAGTTATTGTACAATTCATTTAAATTGAATGTCTGGGTAATGTGTTTTATTCAGACGTTTTTTGACTCTTCATAATCCTGGACACATCTCTTCTGAAATGGAAAATTCTCCAAAGCTCGGGTACTAAGAGCTGAAAAGGCCACATCGCCTTTGTTTTTCAGCCTGCACCTAAGAACTTGCAAAAATTGCTTGTTTGAGAACATCAATGCTTCATTAGTAGTATGATCTTACATAATCAACCAAAAATGGAGTTTCAAAATGACTTTTTAACAAATTTGGAAGCAAGGAAGCTAAAATGTGGTCACGGCGTGAACCTTGTCTCCAATTCCTGAAGGTATAAATAGACCTTGACCTTTGACCTTAGCTGAAATCAGTCTGCATTAACAATCTTTAAAAAACAATTAAACCAAGGTCTCTCACTGATTACTGACAGAAATAAGCTAAAGGTTTGTTAACCCTGTTGCAGCTTTCTAAAACTCAATACAATAATTTATTGATATTTAGATTTTTGTTTATATTGATGACATACACACATACGTTTCCTTTTAAAAATGAATGTGTACGATGTGAATGTATTTTTCAGCGAGTGGACTGAAGGAGAGCTATTAGCTTGAATGAGCAAACAGATCAGTCGATTATGAGAAGAGAAGAGAGCTAATACGCATTCTCATTATTTATCTCAGTGGTAGAACGAAATACGGTAAAAGGATTTTTGGTGCTAAAAGAAGATGCAGATTAAGAATGTTGCCCACGATGAACGGAGAAGCTCTTAAATAGGACTGTACCCATTGGAGTTCAGTGTCCTTAATGGCCAAAAACATTTCCAGACCAGGTAAAACACTGTCATGATTCTCTGTGTCAAAAAGAGCTGTGAGGTCTTAAACAGCAGAGCTAGCAGAGCCCACATTTCAGAGCACATCGTTAAAAATAGCTGTTTATGTGTAAGGGTGGGATTTAAAACTAGACCAAAACTTCTCAAGCATACCGTTGGATTGGAAATCTGAATTTTTATAGATATACTGTCTTTTGCTGCCACAGTCCATATTTCCACTTGCACTATTTTGACCTGTTCCTATATGGCACACAAGCATAGATGTGCCTTGGATCGGTGTCCAAGAGGATGACACCAACGGTGGTTTAGTCCAGATGTGGAGTCTGTTGTTTTTTGCTTTTGTAGACTAAATCTGTGGAGAGAGGAGCTCCAGACCTCTACAGAGCTCCAGCCCACATGTGCATCTTTTACTCTGGGGTAAAATACTGAAATGCTATGATCTGTCACAAATATTGATTAAAATAACCTGGATCAGGGAGTGCAACCAAATAAGTTGTCAAATTATCTTTTTTACATTGCTGGAAGAAGCAAATACTTGTTTGAATATTTCCCTAAATGCCCTTCTTTCATTGAATGGGCCATTTTTCCTGAAGGGGCCTGTTGTTTACCCTCAATATGACTTATAAAGCTCCAAAAGATGGTAATAATTGTAAAACATATTTTCAGCTGCCTATGTTTGGCTTAATTGTTGCAAAATTGAAATACTAAAATATTGCTAAAATAAGATTATTGTAACTATTTTAATTCTTCCTTTGCTCAATTAATATGCTTTTGATTCTTCAGTCAGTTTGGAAGCATACAACTCAGATTTACAACAGAATGTTCACAAAACTCTACTGCAACATTGGGATTTAGTTTTGGGTGGAGGTAACTTTGTGAACCATCGTAAAGAAGTGGACTGTACACGTTAATGCATGAAAATGTCCATATTTGGTGATCTCAAGGCATGGCAGTGGAGGTACAGATGTGGCCCATCAAGATGACAGAGTCACAGAAGTTTTTCCTCCCTGCCTGAACCTGTACTTTTTCATGAAATTCCATTTAAAACTTCATCCTGATTTAAACTGGAATTTACTTTCATGTGGTTTTTAATTAATTTATGAAACCTTAGCCCAATGGGTTGAGTTATGGCATTAAAAGTTAACAACCACAAGAGAATGAAATAGGTTGCCTCTGATTAAGCTGTTCAAGATAAAGGAGTGAAGAGACTGGCTAAGTCTTTCTCTAAGTTTTCATTATTTATTTAATGATGTTATTTAAGAAATAAATGAGCAAATTATATTTTCAACAAGTTGACAGTGCAGGGCAAATGTATATTTAGGCCTACAGGCTTATCTGTGCAGCTGGCAGATCTAGGTTTAAGGTAAACTTTTATCATGATTTTCTTGAGTAAGAAAATCATGATAAAAGTCTTTCGACCCTCAACGACTTGGAGCCAAACATCAAAGATGAATTCTTTAAAATCCCAAAGGAAACATGCAAAACCTGTTCAGAAACTAACTGGGATTTGATTTGTTATTTCATTTTGCTGCCCCTAAACAATCCAAATTAAGTAAATCTTCTCACCTCGGGCATCTGCCCAGATGACACACACACACACACACACACACACACACACACACACACACACACACACACAAAAAGACTCCATTACCAATTACCAATTTTTGTGAGTTTTGTTCAGCACTACATTTGGAGCAACATGTTGATACATTTTTAAATCTTGTTTGACAAATGACTCCCATTGTACTCCCACCTTCCTTTGTCTTGTTTCCACAGACAAGACAAAGGAACACGATGTTATCTAATTTCCAAAACACATGAAGCCAAACAGCAACAAAATAAGTCACACAAAAACCTTCTGCATTTACTTTGTGGTAGGAACGTATGCTCCACTCGCGTGTCCACACACGTCATCACCCTAACTGTAGCAGGCGCGAGCATTTTGATAACGAAAGACATAACGAAATAAAGCAGAGTGTTTTCTTCATCCAAATCTAGCAGCATTTTTCTGCAATGCTTTTCTTTGCAGTTACTATGATTTCATTGAGTAGAACCCTCTGTTTGGTCATAACCTTAGCATACATTTTATTTTTAACAGTCAAGTTTAAAAGATGGTCAGCGACCCCGTAGGCCATAGTAGAAAAGAAAAGCTTTATATTGTAGCTACAGACTTCCCTATGTTTTCCTAAGTCAGATTTTTTTTCTCTGAAAATCTCAAAACACTAAGAAGTAGCACAGCACAATTTTAAGACTCCCTTCAGTTGTCCTGAGAGAGGAGAGCTATGACAGAATCAGCAGCTATCATGCCTCTGGACTTAAACATTTCCTTCCTTATAACAATTTGCTCCTATCGCAGACTTCCTGTCTGGCTTCTGCCTTCAGAGATACATGATATCGTATCTCAATTGTGATGCTGTAATTTAGATTATTTTGTTTTCTTTCTCCTTAGGGAAAAATTGCTACGTCAAAATTTTAATTTGAGGTCAGAAATGCTGCTTCCTGGGCCCTCCAGATTATGTGTAATTGTGATTGAGTTTCAGGTGTTTCGCTTTGTTTATGTAGAGATTGCTGTCTCTAAATTTTGGGACTACTTGCTTCATTCCTCTCGTGTCAGATTTAGTGTTCAGTACTGCTGCAGAGGGACCCTGCACCCAGGATGCTTGGATGCATCAGTCTCCTTCGTTTTAGTCCCACCATTTGCAGTTTAATTTTACATCCTGGTAAGATTTGTGAGCTTAGATAGAGTTTGTTTGTATTTTGTAGTTGAGACTAAATAAAGTCCCGCTGTACTCTAGAAAGACAGTCAGTTCTTGATGCTTACCAACCGTCTGCACAGAAGAGGAGCATTATCCTCAGCGCCTAAAGAGGGGCTGCATGTAGGACCAAGGGCTCTTGGGCGCCCTCTTCAGAGAGGCAGAGGTACTGCTTAACTTCGCTGCAGTTTCACAGGCAATTAACATGATTAAATATATATTTATAACCTGAAGAGGAAGTTAACATCAACCATTTTGTGAAAAGTGAACAAATGTAACACGTGCTTATTGAATCAGTACTGAGTGTAATGAAGTGAAAAAATGAATATGCATAATTTCTTTCTTTCTTTCTTTCTTTCTTTCCTTCTTTCTTTCTTTCTTTCTTTCTTTCTTTCTTTCTTTCTTTCTTTCTTTCTTTCTTTCTTTCTTTCTTTCTTTCTTCCTTTCCCACCTAAGCTCTCCGCTTAGATTCAGTGGCTTCGTCCCTGCAGAATGTAATTCCGATAATGTTATTTTTAAGTTGTTGGTAAGGTTGTATTCTTTTTCTGGATAAAACTGCTGCATCCTGATTTTAATCCCCGTGAAGGCTACTTTAACAATTCACCCTAACAAGGTAACTGTAATTAGTTTTCATCATGTCATAATTTCATTTAAAGACTGAAAGCAGACAGCTCAGCACAACCATCTTGCTAGTCGGTCCCAGACACCCACTCGGTGTGGTTAAAGTCATTTCTGTTGTTTCCCCGTCACTCAGACACCGCTGCCATTGTGCTGTAACCCTGCCTTCCCTCCTCCTTCCTGTCCTTGGTTTTGACATTTTTTGGGTGGTGAAAATGATACAGCAGCTAGATGTTTGGCTGGGGCTCAGCGTCAAAGTCTGTTCTGGGAAAAAGCCTTTTGTGCAGGTCCCTTTTTGCCCTTTGCGGGAATTGACTTATATTTATGCAGTGAGGTGGCCTTTACAGGTGAGTGGCAGCCGGTGGGCTTCAGGGAGGTCTGTCAGTGCAACAGGTAGAGAGCAGACCACGCTTCAGATCTCTCTCTGCCAGGGAGCCTCATGTTTCCCTAACAGCCCCCAAATATTTGACGATGGAGAAATATTTTTACAACTGAACGTGTGTTAGCTTGTGTGTTTTTGTGTGTTAAGGCTGGAAGAAAGGTTGCTCCTCAATGATGTGTTCTTGAAAATGACATGGAAAATATGTAAGCGCTCGATAACCCCCACCTTGCTTTTCTCCACTGCGTTTCTCCTTTATTGGAGGGTATTTGTGTTTCATGCCAGAGATATGGGGAGCAGGAATGGAATGCACTGAGACCTGACTTCTGAGTGAAAGGCGTTGTAATACTTTTGACACTAATCACAAAGTTCACATATTGGTTTGATTTCTGCAGATCAGACCCTAATGGCCAAACACTCTCTGGGTTAATCAATGAGTGAGCAGGCGGGGTGGGGGGGGGGTCGGGGGTTTCACAACTGAACAGGTCGCTATGTGTGAGCCAGTCACTGAAAATCCCGGTTCTCACTAAGCAGTTGCTCAGTTTGTGCTGCTGCCTTGCAAAAGAAGGATAAAAAGTGAGTCAGGGGGAGCTGGAAATGTGCTATGGATCAGGTTTGTTGTCTGGCAGAAACACAGCTGTACTGAGCGGTAATGGGCTTGGAGTCAAGCTCCTCCAGCTGGCTCCACGGGAGAAGAATGACCACTGCAGTGCCTCCCATAAAATTAAGGTTGCAAGTTCACTCCAAGTTTCTCTGTAAAAGGGCATAAAATAAAAATGCCTACTGGATCAGATGGGGGAAAAAAGAGAAAATACTTGTAGCTCCTTCAGAGATGAAGTAATTTCTTCTTTTATCATGACCTATTTGAGCATAAATTATTGAATAGTGCTTCATTCTCTGTATCTACAAACCTGATATGATGATGCGTCTCTTCTAGCTGATCTCACTTCATCAGCTTAGCCTCCTGTGCTAAAACCAGAGCCTATGTTAAAATCCAAGACCTGACCTGTTGTGGTTAAAACTCGTAGACTGCTGCTGTCAGACTGTGGGATTTTAACACCAGAATGAAAACAACTGTTCTGAAGGAATATCATACAAAAAAAATAAAATTAACCAACATAGCCGCACAAATCAGGATGACAGACAGCAAAACAAAGCTTCATGCAAAAACCTTTGATCCTAAAATGTTCACCATTTCTTACTAAAATGCATCAGTGCCACAAGGATGCTTGAGAACAGCTGTGCGTTTATTAAATGATCTATCAATTTTTATGCATAAGATTTTTATTTTAAATCCTCTACTCAAGAGCAGCTCACTCTGAAGTATTATGTCATTCTATAAAGTTGATATATGAATGGAAATTTTAGCACATTTAAAAAAAAAAAAGTTAAGTATTGCAGTTATGAGAGGGAAGCCAGATTGTGAAAGATTAAATGAAACAACCAGCAGGCCCTCTGTGTGGCCTGCCTTCACCGAGAGGCTTTAAACAGATATTACATCTTTCTCTTCTGACCGATAAGCACAAACACTGATACAGAGACACATAGAAAACCCTTCCCCCCACCTCCATGTTTATCACAGGCCAGATACTGGGCAATAAAGCATGGCTGTTGTCATTGCGGAGCTCCTCTTCACTCGACAAGCACTCGAGCAGACCCAGCTTGATGCTCGAGTCAGACTAAGAGTCCCCCGCGTTGGAGAGCCTGGAGACGTTTAGCTGTTGGGCTGATGTCTGACAGCGTGTGTTTACTTATTACGGTGCTGGCTGTACGTTAAGTGACAGTGTGCATGAGTCCAAAATCCACAGAGATAAATTACTGGATGGCCAAGTGCCACAAGACCGAGTTAAAAAGCTCTGCTTGCAGAAAAAAAACAAAGAATTCCTGTGAAAAACGTGCGGTGGAATCAGTCTACTTCACTTTAAATGTGGCTGCAAGTCTTTGTTTGTACGTGTGTGTTTACAACATCTGTGCACTGATTATCAGAGTGTCAGCTGATTCAAAAATAGTGGCAGTTTAATATTAGACCTAAGCTTAGATGGGTGATTTTTATATCGTAAGGATATAGAGGTGGGAAAAGTTAGTATCAGTTAGTAGTAAAAGTTAGTAGTATTGAACGCAAATTTATTCCAGTCAGTTTAATTTTTTTCTTTAAAACTTTGAAGTAATTGCGTCAAGAGTAACGTTACAATCTAAAGTTATTACGCAAACAATGGACCCAGCTTCAAATAATAGGACATGAATACTTTATTTCTTATTAAAGCAATGCTATTTTACATTCTTACCTTGCTTGTAATTTTCCAAGTTTCAGGCAAACTACTTTTTCTTCGTGTATTTAACAAAGGTTCAAGAATTATGCTGATAAACAGTAAACATGTTTTAATTGCATTTTAGATCCTCTTAAAACTGGTTTAAATCCAAATTTACGCCAGTGGAGTTCGACAAGATGTCACACCCTATGATAACTTATCACACCAGATATTTCTTATAATCAAATGTTATCAAGGTAGACAGTATGAAACACCCTGCAGAAGACTATATTTCTTTTTTTTTTTTTAATCAGATATGAAATGACCAGAACTGAAAGGTGTTGAGTGGCAAACGTTCATATGACCGGTGCTCTGCCCATTATTTAAATGCAGTTTTACTAGTCAGGTATTATGATTTCTGTTATGAATCCTCAGAAATGTTACCATTTTTAATTGGGAAAAAAAAAAGAAAAGGCAACAAAAAATGTGTTTATTTATGGTCTTAATAACCACACATTTTACTACTGAAGTCCTCCACAGGCCAACATTGAAGCCTCCTTACATATGACGGATAAAGCTCGGGCACATGCGCAGTTGGTCGCGTGTGTGCAGAGTTGTTTTGAAGTGCTGTTTATGTTAAACTGTGATTAACACCGGCCAGGTGCTCTCGCTGGCAGAGTCGTGCGCCCGCTGTTTTAGACTCTCACACATTTTCCCCCTGCCTGGGTCCAGTCATCCGTATTTACCGAGCTGCTAGAGCCAAAGCGTTGAACTGCTGACCACTATTTATTCTTAGACTGTCTCATAAACGGTGCTCCTCCACGGAAAGACGGAGCGTATGCGTGAAAGCGTAAGAGACGTGGGAGAAGAAATCCAGACTTACAATGAGCGGGTAGTTCAGTGTTTGGAGGCGGCATGAGGGGTGGAAGGGAAACAGAGTGAGGGGGTGGGATGGAGGAGACAAAGGTGTAACCAGAGGTGTGATGGTCTGCTTCGGGAGGAACGAACCGAGGATGGATACCACAGCCGACACTCAGACAGCTTTAAGAATTTCATTAACCCTATCTCCACAGGTCTAGACAGGAAGGCCGGTCTCAGGCCCCACACAACCGCTGCCCTGTGAGTGGAGTTGGTCAAAGCGCTGAAGCTACATGCTCTCCATCACCCCCGAGGAGCACGAGGCTGTTTATTTAGTGCCGACGGTGGCCGGTGATGTGTGTGCACATCCTCAGACCTTTCTGTAAAATGGTCAGCGTGGTTTTTCAGATACACAGGACATCTGTCTGCGTCCACACCGAGCTCTGTGTTGACTGAATTCATCACCAGGAAGATGTCAGGAAGTGAGGAGAAACAGGAGGATGTGAAGAGGTCAGAAGAAGGCCAGCGTACAGAGAAGCAGAGCAGGAAGGTGCAACTGAAAACCAAGTTATTGTTATTGTATTGTTCTGCAACCTGGAGGAAGCTGGATAGAATTCAAAGAACAGCGAATGGATGGGTGTTTCTGAATTTTTAGAGCCTCAACTTAAGAAGAAGTGGTTAAGTTAAAAATACTTCTGAATATGTAGCATTTATTATGCTGAAAATAATACATTTTGAGTGATATGCATTTTTGGATGATAAAGATGGGAAATTGGAACAAATACAAATAATTTCCATTATTTTCAACCTGGAAAGAATTTCACGTGCAAATTTTCAAAACACAAATTGCCTGTTT
Organism: Poecilia latipinna; assembly: GCF_001443285.1. Taxonomy (NCBI): domain Eukaryota; kingdom Metazoa; phylum Chordata; class Actinopteri; order Cyprinodontiformes; family Poeciliidae; genus Poecilia; species Poecilia latipinna. The sequence goes on along the minus strand of NW_015113064.1, from coordinate 671,997 downwards.
TAATGAATTCAACGTGATTGCACTTTTTTAGAGGTAACTACACAATGAAGCAATCATTAATCTACCAACAAAAATCTTCTCATCTTTGGATATATCCAATAAAATATAGCTGAAACATGGGTCGATTGACTGGCTAAAAGGTCTTTGCTTAAAAATGTTAAAAATGCCACACAAGTGGTTGAGGCTTTTTTTTTTTTTTTTATAAATGTGATGTCAAACAAATGTGGAATATTTCTAGTGTGTGAATAGATTATATTCACACACTCCCTCAGCAGGAGCACGTTCTGTACCGTCTGAATCATTCGACACGTTATGATGCAATCTTGCGCCAGACTTTCTCATCCAGAGACGGCGTTTGAGCCTAGTTTCTATTTAATTTCAAAGAAAAATCTTAAAGTGTCTGGTTGTGTTGTTTCCATCTTACAGAGGGCACAACCTGTGCACAACACTCCCATAACCCCGCTGCTCTGACAGTGAGAGCAGGCCGTGCACTTTTGATTAAACTACCACAGTCATGTGTTTACTTCAAGTTAAGTGGGGGTCACAAGTATTTTTTTTTTGTTTTTCTTTGCTTTCATTCCCCTCATCCCCAATAAATCTATTTCCGGCTGGAGTAGAAGAGGCTTAGGCCAGAGGGAGAGAGAGCGAGACGCCGCACTCGGTGGTCCTCTGCAGCAAGCGCTCGGGAGAGCTGGACCTAAAAAAAATAAACTTTCCTCTCGGGCACTAAGGATGGGCGATGCCACTCCGCAACAGAAGATGGCGGGTTCTGGTGAGTGTTACTGAACGGTCACTAACCTCTCACCCCCCCACTCCAATAACTCCCCATCGGTGTCCCTCTGGAGTGGGCTGGGCACTCGGGACAAGGAAGGCGTGGGGTCAGAGATGAGCATTCTCAGCATTCCCAGCCAGCAGAGAGGCGGCAGGTACGAGCAACAAGTTCACGCACAAGCGCAACTTAAGCAGCTGCTGCAAAATGCAGGCCACTGTAGTACATGCCACCACCGTTAGCTGCAATGAGACGCAGAGCTAATCTGCAGAGACACAAACACTAAAGTTGTACACAACAATCAATAAGGTACGCTGGTCAGATTAGACCAGAACAGAATTTTTCTCCCTAAATACACTGCTCAAAAAAATAAAGGGAACACTCAAATAACATCCTAGATCTGAATGAATGAAATATTCTCATTGAATACTTTGTTCTGTACAAAGTTGAATGTGCTGACAACAAAATCACACAAAAATCATCAATGGAAATCAAATTTATTAACCAATGGAGGCCTGGATTTGGAGCCACACACAAAATTAAAGTGAAATGTTCCCTTTATTTTTTTGAGCAGTATATATAACATCACATGAGATGAACTGCCTACACAGCAAATTTGGAAGTGTTCCATCAACTCCTACAGAGTTAAATTCAACACTTTGAAAGTGTCTATATTGGTCCACTCTGGATGGTGTTGAAGTTACACTTTTGAAAGTGTTATTTGTGATAGAGTTGAATCAACACTCAGTAGCTGAAATCAAACACACTTCAGTGTTAATCTACCCAACACTAGTGTATATTGTCAAAAGTTAACACTATGAATGTGTTAATGTAACACAGAACGGTGTAAAGTATATATTAACATAGAAATCTGAGTTTTGACATACTACTGGCAGGGTGTGCTGTGGTGGTGCAGGGGTTAAGCACAACCCACAATGAAGGCTCTAGTTTTCAATGCGGCTGTTGTGGGTTCACTTCCCGGTCTTACCCTTCTCTCATTACCCACTTATTTTTGTCAATTTACTACCAAATAAAAGCCATT